>NW_027332427.1:0-185000 GCF_000442705.2 Elaeis guineensis
GGGCTGCCAATTAAAAACCATCGGTCTGGTTTACCTTAGACACCAACTGGTTTAATTAGTTTTGATTAGATCAACTTAACAGTTCGTGCTAGACCACTTAGCCAAGAATCAAGTCTATTTGGTTCTCGTTAAAGACGAACTTGACCAACTACAACTATTGTAATTGATCTAGAGAATTCTTGACCTAATCTAAGATAACAATTGATTAGATTTAGTCAATTCTCTAATTAAGCCATCTTTAATCTAACCTTAAGGTCTAACCCAATTAATGGACCTAATTCTCACTAACCCATTAACCCAATGTATTATGGTTGTGTCTTAGGTTCTTCAATTCACAATCCTAGAACCTAATCAAACAACTCTTAATTCTCAATTAAGTTTTGGACTGAGGGTTGGGTTCGGCTTTTCAAAAATAATTTTTATATTTGTAAAATATTTTTACAATATGATTCTACCAACCAAATTGCATGTTTGATTCATAATCAAAATGCAAGTGAAATAAGCATGAAACTACTTTTAGATCTAATCTTAATAGGTTCATGTAATTGAAAACAATTTCAACTTTAAACTGCACAAATTTTCAGGACAAATATATGATGGTTCTTTGCACGAAAATTATTAATAAGAGATTTTATTTTAGATTTAAATATTTTTTAATTTAATAAATCATAAATTTAATCTAGATCATATCTAACAAATTATGATTAAGAATAGATCTACACGAACTAGGACAACCTTTGCATTGTAAGGCGTAAACCTTACAGCAGACAACCTACAGCTCATGATTGATTTAAAAATTTTAATTTTAGTTTTAACAATCAGATTATAAATTAGATCTAATCTAAGAAATAATTCTAAGCATGTATAAATAATCATGTAATAAACAACCTAGGCTCTGATACCAATTGAAGAAACCAGATGTAGGGTTTCAAGGTTAGATCTTGAAATTTTTTCAAGATCAGATAGCGGAAGACTAAAATAAATCAAATTTATCTTACAAAATTAGAGAATTCTTAGATCTAAGATTTTATTACCTGATTATTACATGATATTAATCAGAAATTAAAATATAAAGAGCAAGAACTACATGTTGATCATATCAACATATTTCTATACTACATCTAATGCATGTAAAATATAATAGATCAAATCTATTACCTTGCAAGTTAGACGTTCTAACTTTTCTTATCCGAATTTGAGGATGATGTTGTGAGCCGAACATGCATCCGACCTCTAGGAGTCATCCACATGAGCCCACGAATCACGATCAAAAGTCCTGATCCAGAAAATTAGCACAGTATGCTAGTACTGCACTGATCCTTCTTCGATAGTCGATCAGATGCCTCCTTCTTCTTGATTAGGACTCTTCCAAAGATGAGAAAGTAGGAGAAAGAGTTTTAGATCTGAGACACTCTCAGAAAACTCAAGATGGAGGAAGGAAAGAGGTGAACACAGCAACCCTAGAAGAAGACCCTCTTCTTCTTCTCTTTTCTCTCACTAGACACCTAGTCTTGTGTCTATTGTATCTCCACACCCCAACCTTCTTTCTTCCTAATTTTTACACACCCTAAAGGTCTCTATTTTCTCTATTTTTTCAAAAATTTTATAAAAAAATTTATTTTAAATAGAGGGATATGATAGAGTCCTTGTCTAGGTCAAATACCTAGTCAAGGATTATCCAAACATGGCAAGACAAGGGGCGCCCAACTCTTGGGTGCCCCCTCTTTCTTTTATGTGTGGACTACCAGCAAAGGGTGCATATTATATGTCATAAAAGCCACAAAAATATTTAAAAAAATCTAGATAAAATCAGTGCCATAAGGAAAGAATTTTGATTTCCTAAAACTCTATCTCATAGAATTTGAAATCCAAACTAATTCCTACTTTGACTTGATCCACAACCACTTTCCATGTAAGAGAGAAAGAGAGAAAAGTTTTGAGCATGTGTGAAGACCTGGGAGAGAAGTTTTATCACACAAAATAAGAGAGAGTGGGGGTGGGATAAGAGAGAGTGGGCGTGGGGGCTAAATTGGCGCAAGGTGGAATCCTAGTCTTACTAGGATTCAATCTATGTCTTGTTCCACTCTGGTTTCTCAAACTAAATTAAATCAAAACCAAATAAATTCAATTAAAATAGATCTTAATCCAATTAAAAATTTAATTTAATCAGATTAAATTAAATTTAAATTAGATTTAATTTTTAATCAAATTAAAAATTAGGTTGATCGAAGTCCTAATTGAACTAGGACTAATTTTTTCTTGCACTTGGCTTATCGAATAAACCAATTGGACTTAATCAATCTAGTCCAAATCAAATTTAATTAAATATATTCAATTAGACTTAATCTCAACTCATTGGCTTAATCAAATTAAGTCAATTAGCAATTGAATTGCTAATTGATCCTCCTGCAACACTTGCACTAGGTTAAATATCAATCGTATTGACCGTTTAATCTTAGAATGATTCTTAATCGTTGATCAACCATCCAATCGAATCATGAACTCTAATGTGTGTGACCTCATAGGTCCGAACCTAAGTCGGTAGCACAGAAATAAATTTTTATACAATCGAAGTGATCATCTAGCAATGGTACCCGACGGCCGAATAGATCGAATGTGTAGAAAACATCCTTAGAACCCATGTGGATATAGTTTTCATATAATTCATCTCCTTAACCAAAATGCTCATAGGACACCTCAAAGTTCAACTGTCAACTCTGATCAGGTTGTCCACATTGTATTTCAAAATATCAAATCCATCTGATGGATTACCCTGGCCAAGATTTTGCTAAATTGAAATACAGTGACTCATTCTTCTCCAACTCTTGGAGTGGTCAATCCCATCTCGATTACACTCTGACTTCGTAAGTACTTGATTGTTTTCAGAAGCCTTCGACCACTGAATTAAAAATTCAGTTAGTCCAATACCAAAGCACAATGAGTTGCTTGCAAGTCACTGAGGCGATCTCAGGTCTAAGGGATACTTATACCTATATCCCATCAAAGATATTCTCGATAGCAGAATGCTCTGAAGTTGGTCACGTTCAATGATGATGTATCCTTACATCTCACTTGTATGCCATACCAGTGTCTCCATACTCTTTGGTTAAGAGGACAACCAACCCATATGGCCTACAGTGACCTATGCTCGATAGAAGCTGTCGTCCTTATTAACAGCCCATCATTTGGTCATGAACAGTTTTAAGGACTAATCGATAAATCCTCTCTTTATCGAACCTAAATAGTCTTAAGGACTTCATCACAATAACAGAATTCATTAAAAGATGAAAATTTATGATGAAAAAGCCAAAAATATATTTTATTTATTAAAAATCAATTACAATACAATGTTGCTCAACCGTCAATAGCTTGACGATTGACTTTTGGGATATATTTTTTAACAACCCATTCATATCTCCTAAAATCATTGTCCTAATCTTTGGGGTTCATTATAATCTTAAACATAGTAAGATGTAGTTGGAATGTTGAATCAATGCCTCATTTTATTATCAAATAAAATATGTCGATACATGAGTTAGAAGTTTGCAAAAAAAAGTCCCATCGCATCATTCATGTGATTGGCTTATAGGGCACTCTTCTTTCAGGGAGTCTATATATGGATTTGGATGGGAATAGGACTCGATTTGGCCTTATAAAAGGTACTATTAGAAAATATATCCTAAAGCCAATCATTTAGATGATTGTATTTTTTATAATTTATATATAAATTATGAATTAATAAATATTATTTGATATTTTTCATTACAAGATGTACATCTTCCTTATAGAACTCTAATGCTGTGATAAAGTCCTTAAAACTATATGACAATCGATAAAGGATGATTTATCGAATAGTTCTTAAACATGCTCACAACCAAATGATATATCATTAAAGGATGATGATGTTTATCGAGTGTAGATTATTGTGTGTCATATAAATTGATTATCCTCTTAATCAAGGAGTATAGAAACACTGGTGTGGCATACAGGTGAGATGTTGGAAAATATCGTCACTGAACAAGTGACTCACCTACAGAGTACTCTACTATCAAGGGTTGCTCGCAAAGAATATGGGCGTAAGTGTTCCTCCGATCTGAGATCACCATGGTGACTTGCAAGTAACTCATTGTGCTTTGATGTCGAACTATCTGAATTTTTAATTCAGTGATGAAAGATTTCTTGGCACAATCAAGTACTTATGATAGTCGATGTGTGGATCAAGATGGGATTGACCCCTCCATATTTCAAGAGTTGATATATCATTATATTTCAATTGAGTAAGACCTCGATCGGGGCAATCCATGTCATGGCCACAGGATTTGAAAAAGATTAAAATACAATATGGATGACTAATCTAGGGTTGATGATGTGCAAATCTTAAAATTTGTAAATAAAACCGCAAGCGCACGGTGTGCAGAGTAGCACGACCAGCGAGTATGGGTCGATCCCACAGAGACTTGGTTTTAAAAATAATTTTCAAATCTATGCTCAAGCGAGCTTTAACAAAAATCGAAAGTCGAAAGTTGTTTGCTAAAGACAATAAGACTAAGGATCTAGGGTTTTTGAATCCACTAGATCTAGATTAGGGAATTCTACCTAGAATTTTTCTTATTGATCCTAACGACTACTCCTCTTGTCTTTCCCAAGCATAGATTATGAAGGGACTAAGGCCCAACGATAACCCATCAAGATTCTTTACAGGAGAGTAATAACTAGGATCCCTTAGGGTTTTCTCCTCCTATTCACTGAATCAAGCATGAACTATGAAGGGACTCTGACCCAACTGTAGTTCATCAAAAATTCTTGGCAAAAGAGGAAGAAAAAGAAACCCTAAGAAAAAGAAAGAACCCTATGTAAAATCCCTACTCATGATCTAGCTTCATCGCAAACCCTAGAAGGGATGCTTAGCTAGACATGATCTAAATCTACTTGCAAAATTTAAATATAAAAAAATAAACTACCCTAATTTCATAAATTAAACTATCCTAATTGCATAAATTTAAACTGCATAATTTAAACTAACCTAATTGCATAAAATTAAATTGCATAAATTAAACTATCCTAATTGCAAGAAAAATAAATTGCATAATGTAAAGAGATGAAATTGCATAAAAATAAGATTTTATATATAAAAAAAATTTATTACAAAAACCTCAAAGCTCGAGGCTTGAAAAGAGAGCTAAAAACCCTACTATCTAGGGTTACAAGCTTGATCGGAAGGAAGAATACCTAAAACAAGGGCCTTTGGGGGCTTTTTATAGGCATTTGGGGGTTATAAGGTTTTCAAAACTTTCGATGTGGGACTAAGAGGTTTTAGAGAGTTGTTAGGGGGTTTATGGTGTGCCGATGGGTCCATGGTCCATGCGCCTATTGCTGTGGACCAGGCGGCTAATCAGATCACCAAATCAGTTGCTTTTTGATCAATTTTGATCTGATTTGACTCGGGTTTGACCCAATTGAGTCTTCTTTCTTCATTCTTCAATTTCTGGGTCAATTTAACTCCATTTTGCATAAAATTTATGCCGTTGGAATCCTCTTTCCTTGTTCTTTCTATTGATGATCTCTTCTTCTGCAAAATATAATAACAAGTATCAATTTCTTAATAAAGTTAGATAATTTAGATATTAATTGATACTTTTTATGTCAATTTGTGACATAAATCACAGCCCCCAACTTAATCATTGCTAGTCCCTTAGCAATGTACCAAAATAAGATCATAATTCAAAAAGATCCTTCCTTTGCAAATTAATTTAAGATCGAAATTCAAGAAGTTTTCTAGTATTACTAAGTAATGAGCTTCGAATTAGAATCGGTAGTCGGTCTACTTAGAAGCTTTCTTAGAGTACACTTAAAGTTTTATAGCACTTGTGTGAGTGATAACTAACTTAGTATTTCAGTATTAACTTGTACAGGCCAATTGTATCATTTTTCATAACTTAGTTCGATTAATTTTCTATACACCCCAGATTAAACAAAGAACTAAGGTAGCTTTCACACTGTTTTTTTTTTTTTTTTTTTTTTTTTTTTGCTGAGCATCCTGGCCTTCCCACCACCGTTTGACGTGAATCTCAACACTTGACTTAGGTGAAGAGACCCGGTTACTAGGCTTAGGGCAATCCACATTTACTCTGTGTTTTGCATTTTATTTCAGGCAGGTAGCTCTTTCCTTAAATTCAAATTTCTTCAATTGAGGTGTAGAGAAAATTATCTAATTTAAATAATACTCAAATCCTTAATTGACCTTACAATTAACACCTACTTTACCTTGTTAGTGTGCATGTGCAATTGGAAGTGCTAATAGTCTTTAAATGACCTAAGCCACCAAGAGTCTAACCAGCTAATCTTCTCCGTGACTCACTACATTAGCAAATACTTTCTAACTTACTCTTATTTCTTTTATAGATTAATTTATTTCATATATATATATATATATATATTTATTTATTTATTTTTTTACATAATATATTAAATGCAAGAAATAACTCATAGTGGAAGGAAAAGGAAATGATAACACCTGATTTTGTTCAAGCTCTCCCCCCAACTTGACCGACATTGTCCCCAATGGAGTTTATCTAATTTAATTGTCCTAAGCAAACTGAAAACAAAGAAAGCATTAGAAATTAAATAAGCTGGGTTGCCTCCCAGAAGCGCTAAGTTTTATGTCTTCAGCCAGACCAAACCTCGAAGCAACTTAATCAGAATAAGTTGGTTCATAAAGAACCATGGCATCTTCAATAGTCTTGACAGGTAATTCCAAGAATGGTTTTAATCGTTGACCATTAACTTTAAAGATAACACCATTACTTGAGTTTTCAATCTCAACAGCTCCGTGTGAAAAGACTTCCTTTACTAAAAATGGTCCTGTCCATCTAGACCTAAGCTTTCCTGGAAACAGATGTAATCTAGAGTTATATAAGAGTACCTTTTGTCCGATATTAAAAGTTTTTCTCATAATTGATTGATCATGAAATGCTTTGGTTCGTTCCTTGTATATCTTTGTATTTTCATAGGCTTCATTTCTAAGTTCTTCTAATTTATTCAACTGAAGCTTTCTATGGTTTCCAATGTCGTTCAAATTTGTATTTAGTTGTTTGATGGCCCACATGGCTTTGTGTTCTATCTCAATAGGCAAGTGACATGGTTTACCAAACACAATCCTATAAGGAGACATTCCTAGATTGGTCTTGAAAGCGGTTCGGTATGCCCAAAGTGCATCAATTAATTTCAAAGACCAATCCTTTCTATTGGCACTAACAGTTTTTTCCAGAATTTGTTTGATTTGTCGGTTTGACACTTCAACTTGTCCACTAGTTTGAGGATGATATGGTGTAGTCAATTTATGGGTGACATTATACTTTTTTATCAATGTTGCAAAAGGTCGGTTACAAAAATGGGTTCCTCGATCACTAATGATTGCCCTAGGAATACCGAAACGGGAGAGAATATTTTCTTTAAGAAACTTAATGACCATTTTGCTATCGGGTGTTCTACATGCAATTGCTTCTACCCACTTTGAAACATAATCAACTGCTACTAGAATATATTTATTTCAAAAAGAATTTAGAAATGGTCCCATGAAATCGATTCCCCAAACATCAAAAACTTCAACTACCAAGATTGGGTTGAGTGGCATCATGTGTCGCTTGGTGATTCGACCCATTTTCTGACATTGAGCACAACTTTTACAATATTCATAAGCATCCTTAAACAAATTGGGCCAATAAAAACCACATTGGAGAACCTTAGCAGCAGTTTTCTTAGACGCGAAGTGACCCCCACATGCTTGATCATGACAAAAAGATAAAATATTCATGACTTCGTTATCTGGGATACACCTTCTAATAATTTGATCAGGATATTGTTTAAAAAGATAAGGATCATCCCAAATGAAATACTTCACTTGGGCAAAGAATTTATATTTATCCTGCTTAGTCCAATGAGAAGGTATCTTGCCTATGGCTAAATAATTTACAATATCAGCAAACCAAGGTTCAGTAGACACAGACATGAGTTGCTCATCTGGGAAAGATTCATTGATGGGTGGTTCACTAGATGGTGCAACTGGAATTCGGGACAAATGATCTGCTACAACGTTCTCAGTGCCTTTCTTGTCCCTAATTTCTAGGTCAAATTCTTGAAGGTGCAAAATCCATCTGATTAAACATGCCTTGGCATCCTTCTTTGCTAGGAGATGTCTAATGGCTGAGTGATCGGTGTAAACAATGGTGTGGGTCCCAACCAAATAAGATCTAAATTTCTCTAAAGCAAAGACAACGGCAAGGAACTCCTTCTCAGTTGTGGTGTAGTTAAGCTGCGCATCATTTAAGATTTTACTTGCATAATATATCACTCTAGGCAGCTTATTTATTCGTTGACCTAAGATTGCGCCCACAACATGATCGGACGCATCACACATTAATTCAAATGGTTCAGACCAGACAGGAGGATGAATGATTGGAGCTGATACAAGTGCATTTTTTAGAAATTCAAAGGATTCCAAGCACTCATGAGTAAATTCAAATTTGGTATCATTTGCCAAAAGATTAGTCAGTGGACGTGCTACTTTGCTAAAGTTGGCAATAAACCTTCTATAGAATCTAGCATGACCTAAAAATGAACGTATTTCTTTCACAGATTTAGGTGGTGGAAGACTTGCAATTAGATCTATTTTGGCCTTGTCCACTTCAATCCCCTTTTTAGAAATGACATGGCCAAGAACTATTCCCTGTTTGACCATAAACTGACATTTTTCCCAGTTGAGAACTAGGTGCTTCTCCTTACATCGTTCTAGAACTAATTGCAGGTGATTCAGACACTCGGAGAAGGTTAGACCAAAAACAGAAAAGTCATCCATAAAAATTTCTAGAAATCGTTCTATCATATCTGAAAATATGCTGATCATGCATCTCTGAAAGGTTGCCGGTGCATTACATAGTCCAAAGGGCATTCGTCTATAGGCAAAAGTACCAAATGGACAGGTGAATGTAGTCTTTTCTTGATCTTCAGCGGCTATGGGGATCTGGTTGTAACCGGAGTATCCATCAAGAAAACAGTAAAACTCTTGTCTGGCTAGTCTTTCCAACATTTGATCAATAAATGGCAAAGGAAAGTGATCTTTCCTTGTCGCAGCATTCAACTTTCTATAGTCTATACAAACCCTCCATCCCGTTTGGGTCCTAGTTGGGATAAGTTCGTTTGCATCATTTTGGACCACTGTTACCCCAGATTTCTTGGGTACTACTTGAACTGGGCTTACCCAAGAGCTATCAGAAATAGGATAAATTATTCCACTATCTAGGAGTTTCAGAATCTCCTTTTTAACTACATCCTTCATAACTGGATTAAGCCTTCTTTGGGCTTCTCTTGTTGGTTTAGCCTCTTCCTCTAAGTATATTCTATGTTGAACTATAGAAGGGCTTATTCCTTTGATATCTGCTATGGTCCAACCTATTGCTTCCTGATTTGCTTTTAGAACTGACACTAACTCCTCCTCTTGCTTGGGATCTAGGTCTGATGCAATAATTACAGGCAAAGTTTCTTTGGGTCCTAGATATGCATACTTGAGATGTTCTGGGAGGGGTTTCAGTTCTAAAATGGGTGCTTCCTCTATCGATGGTTTAGGTGATGGTTTCACCATCTCAATGATTGGTTCAGTAGGAAGTGTCGATTCTTGATTAATCTGATTTTCTTTAAGTATTTCATTGACATCCTCAGACTCATGGATTAACCAGGGGTTAGACTCTAGGTCGACTTCATCATCACTAATGTCAATGGATTCATAAATACCATCTTGGACTACATTGACATCAGCATGAGAAGAGGATTCCGGTTCTAAGTTAAAAACATTAAGCTCAATGGTCATATTCCCAAAGGATAACTTCATTAGACCATTTCGACAATTGATTTCAGCATTGGCCGTAGCTAAGAATGGTCTTCCTAAAATGACAGGTATATGTCCTTTAGGATTCGCAACTGGCTCAGTCTCTAAAACAATAAAATCTACAGGAAAAATAAAATTTTCAACCTTTATCAGAACATCCTCGACCATTCCCTTAGGGATCCTGAGAGATCTATCGGCTAACTGTAATGTGATCCCAGTAGGTTGAAGTTTTTCTAATCCTAGTTGTTCATACACCGAATATGGAAGGATATTCACACTAGCTCCTAGATCTAGCAAGGCCTTTTTTATATTGGTTTCTCCAATAACACAAGAAATTGTTGGAGCTCCAGGGTCCTTATATTTAATTGGCACATGGCTAGATAGGTATGAACTGACACTTGCAGCCAAAAATGCTTCCTTTGGTACATTAGTGGTCCTTTTCCTAGTGCAGAGATCTTTTAAAAATTTGGCATAAGTTGAAACCTGATGGATTATATCTAAAAGAGGAATATTAACTTGGACTTGTTTAAATACCTCTAAAATTTTGTCTAAATGTTCAGATTTATTGGATTTCAGTCTGTTTGGAAAAGGAGCTCTAGGACTTTTAAGTACTGGACTAGGTGAATTTTCAGTTTCTGGTGCTTGAGGTTGAAAGGTAGTAGTTTTAGAAGGTGACTCGGCAGATGAGTCATCTATATCATCAAGTGCAACTACCTTATTGTCTATTTGTTTTCCTGATCTTAAGGTATGAATGGCATTTACACCATTAACTTGGTTTCCTTGTTGGGGTCGTGGACCATTTTGGTTCCTAGGATTTGGCTCAGGTTGGCTAGGTAACCTACCATGTTCTCGTTCACTAATGGTCGAAGCCAGCTGACTTACTTGCATTTCCAGACGGGCTATAGCTTGGGTGTTATTATTTATGAGTTGACCCGTGGTTTGCATAAAGCTGGTATGTGTCTTCATCATGGCTTCTAGGCTTTTCTCTAAAGAGGTAATTTTCTTGTCATTATCATGGAAGCCTGGCGGGTTGTTCATTACTGGGTTGGACCTTAGATTTTGCTGATTGAAATTTGGATTGCCTACATTAGGATTCTGGGACCATGAGAAATTCGGGTGATTCCTCCAACCTGGGTTATATGTGGGTGCATAAGGATTGTTCAATGGTCCTTGATAGGTGGCATTCACCTGTGCACACTCATTCGAGTAGGAACATTCTTCTAAGACATGGTCTGGTGCATTGCACCCTTTACACATGGGTGCAGATATTTGATTTACATTGGCTGGTCTCTGTAATTCTAAGGCTTCCAATCTACGTGTTAAGGTTGCAATCTTGGCCTCTGATGCTAGGGTTGGTTGAATTTGATGCATTCCTCCTCTTGAAGGTGTAGCTTTATCAGGTTCCCTAGTTGTTTCCCACTGTAAATTTTTCTCGGCTAGGTCTTCTAAGAATTGCCAAGCTTCAGTAGTTTCTTTGTCCATAAATTGGCCTTGGCACATGGACTCTAGCATGGTTCTTGAGTTTGAATCTAACCCCTCATAGATGATCTGGCATAGTCTCCAAGTTTCTATTCCATGGTGTGGGCATTGGGTCAAAAGATTCTTGAAACGATCAAAGTACTTCCAAAATGATTCACCAGCTAGTTGGTAAAATTGATTTATTTCATTCCTAATCCTAGCTGTTTTATGATGGGGGAAATACTTTTTTAAAAATGTTCTCACAAAGCCCTCCCAGGTAGTGACAGAATAGTTTGGCAGACTATAAAGCCACTTCTTAGCATTGTCCTTAAGGGCAAAGTTGATTAATCTAAGTTTGACCTCATCCTCTGTTAATTGCAGTTTCATAGTTGCACATACCTCCTCAAATTCTCTAATAAATATATAAGCATCCTCTAATCCTGTGAATTTTGGAAGCATATTTATGATTTGAGGTTTGATTTTAAAATTGTTAGCTATGGGTTGTGGCAACCTGATACAAGATAGTTGGATGGAGCCAACTGGATAACACAAATCCTTAAGGGTCATGGGTTGGATTGGTTCAGCCATTGGAACAACAGGAATTGACTCAATTCTAACTAGACGACCCGACACTCTTCTCCACACACGAAGTGTACGGTTCTCGATGTTTATACAATTTTTTTTTTTTTAATAAAATTTTTATGTATAAGGAAAAGAAAGAAAAGAGAAAAAGTTCTAAAGAGAAGATCCTAAGGAGTCCTAAATCTAAAGAAAAGTAACCAAATTAATTTAAATTTTAAATTTTTTTTTTTTTCAAACAAGTGAATCAATAAATTAAACTCAATCTATCCTAGGGTTAACCTAAATCTAGACAGCTCCTAACTGTTCCAAGATGACCCTTCAAACCTTCCAAGTGGAGATTGATCAACTAGTTAGCCAGGTAAGTATAAGAGGTGGGAGGTTCACTCATCGTTGCCTTTCTAGACACCAAACGAGTTGGCCAGGCCAGCAACTGAACCAATTTAACAAACCACTCTCAGGGACTTGCCTAGACACCAACTAATCAAACAACTCAAACTTGGTAGAACTCTTAGGGTTCCTTATCCTATTGAGCTCGAATTCCTTAAGGTTGACGTCTAATTGATTTTAAGATTAAAAGTCTAGGTAATGCAATATGATGGAGATGGTTTTTGGGCTAAGGAAGGGTAATGAAATCCCCACCTTATCTTGTTAATGGGTTGATGCCCTTAGATTAATTATGAAAATGCAAATACAAATAAACAAGATGACCAAGAATGTAAAAGATTTTAATTTAGAATTTTTTTTTTATTTTGATATTTTACTTCACGATTATGAAATGTCTTTTGTTTTGTTTTATATATTTTTTTTTTTTGTGATTAAGTAAATTCAAATGATTAGGTCTAAAAGCAAAAGTAATTAACTAAAAATAATAAAAAAGAAATTAGAAGCGTACCTGAGTTTTCCAGCAATCACCAACTAAATATAGAAACCTAAAGAAAAAAGAAAGAGAGTTATAACGCACGAAGAACAAATATTTGAAAACAATTTAAAACGCTAAATCCCCGGCAACGGCGCCAAAAACTTGATGTGCAAATCTTAAAATTTGTAAATAAAACCGCAAGCGCACGGTGTGCAGAGTAGCACGACCAGCGAGTACGGGTCGATCCCACAGAGACTTGGTTTTAAAAATAATTTTCAAATCTATGCTCAAGCGAGCTTTAACAAAAATCGAAAGTCGAAAGTTGTTTGCTAAAGACAATAAGACTAAGGATCTAGGGTTTTTGAATCCACTAGATCTAGATTAGGGAATTCTACCTAGAATTTTTCTTATTGATCCTAACGACTACTCCTCTTGTCTTTCCCAAGCATAGATTATGAAGGGACTAAGGCCCAACGATAACCCATCAAGATTCTTTACAGGAGAGTAATAACTAGGATCCCTTAGGATTTTCTCCTCCTATGCACTGAATCAAGCATGAACTATGAAGGGACTCTGACCCAACTGTAGTTCATCAAAAATTCTTGGCAAAAGAGGAAGAAAAAGAAACCCTAAAAAAAAGAAAGAACCCTATGTAAAATCCCTACTCATGATCTAGCTTCATCGCAAACCCTAGAAGGGATGCTTAGCTAGACATGATCTAAATCTACTTGCAAAATTTAAATACAAAAAAATAAACTACCCTAATTTCATAAATTAAACTATCCTAATTGCATAAATTTAAACTGCATAATTTAAACTAACCTAATTGCATAAAATTAAATTGCATAAATTAAACTATCCTAATTGCAAGAAAAATAAATTGCATAATGTAAAGAGATGAAATTGCATAAAAATAAGATTTTATATATAAAAAAAATTTATTACAAAAACCTCAAAGCTCGAGGCTTGAAAAGAGAGCTAAAAACCCTACTATCTAGGGTTACAAGCTTGATCGGAAGGAAGAATACCTAAAACAAGAGCCTTTGGGGGCTTTTTATAGGCATTTGGGGGTTATAAGGTTTTCAAAACTTTCGATGTGGGACTAAGAGGTTTTAGAGAGTTGTTAGGGGGTTTATGGTGCGCCGATGGGTCCATAGTCCACGCGCCTGTTGCTGTGGACCAGGCGGCTAATCAGATCACCAAATCAGTTGATTTTTTATCAATTTTGATCTGATTTGACTCGGGTTTGACCCAATTGAGTCTTCTTTCTTCATTCTTCAATTCCTGGGTCAATTTAACTCCGTTTTGCATAAAATTTACGCCGTTGGAATCTCTTTCCTTGTTCTTTCTATTGATGATCTCTTCTTCTGCAAAATATAATAACAAGTATCAATTTCTTAATAAAGTTAGATAATTTAGATATTAATTGATACTTTTTCTGTCAATTTGTGACATAAATCAGTTGACAGTTAAACTCTAAATCATCTTGAGCATTCAAGGTCAACGGGATGAATTATGAGGTAACTATATTTCATGGTTCTTGAGTATTGCCTTGCAAACATTTGACCTATCCAAATGTCAGGAACCATTGTTAGGTGATAACTTCGATTAGTACAGAAAAATAAATTTTTGTGCTACCAGCTTAATGTTTGAACCTATGGAGTCATGCATAAAAATTAGACAAAGTAGGAAAAAAATGATCTAAATCTATATGTTCAATTTAGAAGTATGTGACTTGATTGAATAAAAAGATTAGTTTAATTAAGAATTAAGTTAGAGATCACATGCGATTAAACAAGTTAACTATGTCTAGCTAGCACTAGATATGAGATTCAAATTTAATTTCAGGGATGATAATGATCTGATCAATGATCCAAGGATTTTATGAGAGATTGAATTTATGTCCTAATTAATTTTAGATTAGATCTAATTTAATTAAAAATTAATTGAATTAAAAATTTAGGTTAGACTTAGATCAAAATTTTAATTAGATTAGGATTGATAGGCTCTTTAAATCTAGATCGAATTGGATTCGAATAGGATCCAAAACAAGTCAAATTTGAGCCAAATTGGATGTGATCCAAAGAGCCCAAATTACCAGAGACTCTCTCTCTCTCTCTATGCGGCTGACCAAAAGAAGAAAGAGTGCTAGTTTTTCTGCTCCTTTTTTTGTTCACCCGATATGAGAAAGGATGCCACAAAAATTGGGTGCTCTTCTTTCTTTATTACATCTCTTGGTTTTCTTGTTTGGATAAGATTGAAACCTTTTGTCCTAAATCAGTTAGGACTTGATCAGATGTTGGAGATGTCACCTATAAGAAGGCGGGATCTAACCACTAGTGATGATGTCTTATTTTGTGTGACAAAAAATAAATCACCATGAGGGAGAAAAGTGGTTGGGCGATGTTGGGTATAAAATACCCACAGCCGAAACCCTCGGTGGAATCGACAACAGCACAGCTCCGCCCGGACTCCTACGGGAGTCGGGCTCCGCCGCCGACATCGACAACAGCACAGCTCCGCCCGGACTCCTACGGGAGCCGGGCTCCACCTCCGACATCAACTGCAGCACGGCTCCGCCCGGACTCCTACGGGAGCCAGGCTCCGCCTCCGACATCAACTGCAGCACAGCTCCGCCCGGACTCCTACGAGAGCCAGGCTCCGCTCTCAGTATCAACTGCTGGTAAGCTCCGTCCGGACTCCTACGAGAGCCGGACTTCACCTTTAACTTTGATTGCAGAGGGCTCCGCCCGGACTCCTACGGGAGCCGGACTCCGCCTCCGACATCAACTGCAGCACGGCTCCGCCCGGACTCCTACGGGAGCTGGGCTCCACCTCCGACATCAACTGCAGCACAGCTCCGCCCGGACTCCTACGGGAGCCAGGCTTCGCTCTCAGTATCAACTGCTGGTAAGCTCCGTCCGGACTCCTACGAGAGCCGGACTTCACCTTTAACTTTGATTGCAGAGGGCTCTGCCCAGACTCCTACGGGAGCCGGACTCTGCCTCCGACATCAACTGCAGCACAACTCCGCCCGGACTCCTACGGGAGCCGGGCTCCACCTCCGACATCAACTGTAGCACAGCTCCGCCCGGACTCCTACGGGAGCCGGGCTCCACCGCCGACATCAACCACAGCACAGCTCCGCCCGGACTCCTACGGGAGCTGGGCTCCACCGCTGACTTCAGAACAGCTCCGCCCAGACTCCTACGGGAGCCGGGCTCCACCTCCGACATCAACTGCAGCACGACTCCGCCTGGACTCCTACGGGAGCCAGGCCCCACTCTCAGTATCAACTGCTGGTAAGCTCCGTCCGGACTCCTACGAGAGCCGGACTTCACCTTTAACTTTGGTTGCAGAGGACTCCGCCCGGACTCCTACGAGAGCCGGGTTCCGCCCGCAACTTCAGCTCTGAGAGGGTTCCGCCCGGACTCCCACGGAAGTCAGACTCCACCCACGACCCCAGCCGCCAGGAGGACCTCTCCCGGACCTCCACAGAGGCCGGGCTCCGACCGCTGTCGAGCTTCAATCAACAGATCCGCGCCCCCTGGTAGGCCACCAAAATGGCCACGACCCTGCTCCACTTCCTGTGGTGGATTCCACGCAGTTCCATCATTCCCTGACAGGCCGCAGTAACCATCGCCGCCCTGCTCCACTTCCTGTGGCGGATTCCGCACAGCTCCACTACCCCCTGGCAGGCCACAATAACGGCCACGAACCTGCTCCACCTCCTGCGACGGATACCGGGCGATTCTCCCATCCGCTGGCAAGTCACGACAACAGGCGCTGCTCCACTCCCTGCAACTGATTCCACGTGGCGAGCTGCGGTGATGGCCACGATTCTGCTCCACTACCTCTCGCAATAAATTTCCCTGACCACGGGCGGCCCACTACCAGATGGTTACAGGTGTCGCCATCAATCCGTTACCTCCTCCACCTATAAAAAGGGGGATACAGATACGTTATTCTCTAAGCTCATTTCTTATCTCAAAACTCTGCTAAATTCTCCGTTCGAGCACTCCATTCTTGTTGAGGCAGAGAACTGACTTGAGCGTCGGAGGATCTTGTCGGAGCAACCCCACCTCCGGTTTAGACTTCCTTTGCAGGTCCCGACGGCGACCGTGGCTTCCCCGACTCCAGCTTCTCCGACGCTGGCAGATTTTTGCACCAACAGGATTGGCGCTAGAGGAAGGGTCCTGTGTCTTCGCAGCATCCTTGTTCTTAAAGGAGTGTTCAACGGAGCCGTCCCTGACCGTCTCTCCGTCACCCGCTCCTAACCTCCCTTCACGAGATCGACACTCGATGCCTCCGTGCAAGGCGTCCACCCGGCGGTCTACGACCTCCGCGGCCAGATCTCAGGCTTCGGCCTCCCCTCCAGTTTCTCAGCCTCCTCCTCCTCCCCCTCCGGCGGCGACGGTCGGCGCGGAGCAATTTGACTTGCTGGCACAGCAGGTCAGAGGCCTCGTCGAAGCTGTACAAGCAATGCAGCAGCAGCAATCGCAGGCGTCGGTGCATCCGGAAAGGGCATCTCTGGAATGCCAGAACCCGACGGTAGGGCGGGCCACCTGGGCCAGCCGCCCCGTCCTTCCCGGGAAAACAAATCCGAGGGTAGAGAGCCCTCAATCGGATCATGACTCCACCCCTGAAAGATTCCTGCCCCCGTTCTGCCAAAGGACCCTCGAGACTCGAAGTCGAGAGGATTTCCTGGATCGGAGGCTCCAGGAAATGAACCGGTGGATCGAAGAACTCCGCCACGCGCCTCCCACTTATGGTGAGGTATTTGCACTGACCCTCCCTTCTCCCAAATGATTATGCAGGAACCGATCCCGCCGAACTTCAAGCTTTCCCAGTTCGAAAGCTACGACTGGACGTCGGACCCGATTGATCATCTGGAGGCCTTCCGAACGATGATGCTGCTTCACGGCGCTCCTGACGCCATCTTGTGCTGGGCTTTCCCGTCTACTTTGAAGGGAGCAGCGAGGAACTGATACTCGGCTTTGAAGTCGGGTACCATATTTTCCTTCGATCAAATGAGCCACCAATTTGTGGCCCATTTTGTTAGTAGCCGGCGTCCCCAGAAGGGTTCGGAGTCCCTCATCAACATCAAGCAGAGGGAAGGGGAGTCCATACGGGCCTACGTCAACCGCTTTAACATCGCGGCATTGGAGGTCCGAAACTTGGACCAGTCAGTTGCCATGGCCGCCCTGAAAGGTGGCCTTCAGAAGAATGATCTTTTATACTCCCTGGAGAAGAAGTACCCCAGGGATTTTGCCGATTTACTGGCTCGGGCTGAAGGATACGCCCGAGCGGAAGAGGCCTTCAAAATAAAGGACGAAGAGACAGCAAGGGAGCGTCAAGCGGGAGATTCGAGTAAGCCCGCAGTTGAGAAAAGGCCCAAGGAAGTCCGGCCGCATTCCCGATCCCCTCCTGGACATAAGCGCGCCCATACTCCACCCCGGGCACGCAGGCAGAGAAGCCCGGACCGCAAGGTTCGGTGGAGCTCCCCACCAGGGAGATTTCGCAACTACGCCCCCCTCAATGCCTCGAAGGCCCAGGTACTGATGGAGGTCAGGGAGCAGCTCCCTAGGCCAGAGAGGATGCGCACACATCCCGGGAAGCGCAACCCCAACAAGTTCTGCCTCTACCACCGCGACCACGGCCACGACACCGAAGAATGCATCCAGCTCCAGGATGAGATCGAGGAGCTCATTCGGCGAGGTCGACTCGACAGATTCATCCGCCGCCGGCCTGAGGGTAGAGGAGACCGACCAAGAGCCCTCCCACCGCCTGAACCGCAGAAAAGGGAGGAGCAACCCGGGGACCGACCTCCCATCGGGACCATCGACTCCATCACCGGAGGGCCTCAAGGAGGAGCGGGAAAACTGTAAATGTATCACTTACTATTTTGCCTTGAATCTACTTTTCTTTCTGCCTAACGTGCCCCTCCCACCTAGCGTGGATGTATTATGACTGGATATGATCCCTCCAAAAACACAGCCATGTCAGGAACAGGAGGAGAACCTCGTCCTAACATGAGCAAAGTCAAAGGCCCGATTCTTTTAGACCGGATGGGGGGAGAGGCCTTACAACGCCCTAATGTGCCCCCACAGCCTTGTTAGGGACAGGAGGAAAACCTCGCCCTAACTTGAGCAAAGTCAAAGGCCCGGTTCTTTTAGATTGGATGGGGGGAGAGGCCTTACAACGCCCTAATGTGCCCCCACAGCCCTGTTAGGGACAGGAGGAAAACCTCGCCCTAACTTGAGCAAAGTCAAAGGCCTGGTTCTTTTAGACCGGATGGGGGGAGAGGCCTTGCAATGCCCTAATGTGCCCCCACAGCCATGTCAGGAACAGGAGGAGAACCTCGTCCTGACATGAGCAAAGTTGAAGGCCCGGTTCTTTTAGACCGGAGGGGGGAGAGGCCTTACAGCACCCTAACACGCCCCCACAAGCCAGGCTGGTAACGAGAGGAGAACCTCACGCCGGCTCGAGCAAAATGGAAGGTCCGGACTCCTACGGGAGCCGGGTTTCTATGCCAAGGAAGACTTCGCCCGGACTCCTACGGGAGCTGGGTTCCTACGCCAAGGAAGACTTCGCCCGAACTCCTACAGGAGCCGGGTTCCTACACCAAGGAAGACTTCACCCGGGCTCCTACGGGAGCTGGGTTCCACCGCCAAGGGAGACTTCACCCGGACTCCTATGGGAGCCGGGTTCCGCCGCTAAGGAAGACTTCACCCGGGCTCCTACGGGAGCCGGGTTCCACCGCCAAGGAAGACTTCACCCGGACTCCTACGGGAGCCAGGTTCCGCGCCAAGGAAGACTTCGCCCGGACTCCTACGGGAGCCGGGTTCCTATGCCAAGGAAGACTTCACCCAGGCTCCTACGGGAGCCGGGTTCCGCCGCCAAGGAAGACTTCGCCCGGACTCCTACGGGAGCCGGGTTCCTACGCCAAGGAAGACTTCACCCGGGCTCCTACGAGAGCCGGGTTCCGCCGCCAAGGAAGACTTCGCCCGGACTCCTACGAAAGCCGGGTTCCTACGCCAAGGAAGACTTCACCCGGGCTCCTACGGGAGCCGGGTTCCACCGCCAAGGGAGACTTCACCCAGACTCCTACGGGAGCCGGGTTCCGCCGCCAAGGAAGACTTCACCTGGGCTCCTACGGGAGCCGGGTTCCACCGCCAAGGAAGACTTCACCCGGACTCCTACGGGAGCCGGGTTCCGCCGTCAAGGAAGACTTCGCTCAGACTCCTACGGGAGCCGGGTTCCTATGCCAAGGAAGACTTCACCCGGGCTCCTACGGGAGCCGGGTTCCACCGCCAAGGGAGACTTCACCCGGACTCCTACTGGAGCCGGGTTCCGCCGCCAAGGGAGACTTCGCCCGGACTCCTACGGGAGCTGGGTTCCTACGCCAAGGAAGACTTCACCCGGGCTTCTACGGGAGCCAGGTTCCACCGCCAAGGAAGACTTCGCCCGGACTCCTACGGGAGCCGGGTTCCTACGCCAAGGAAGACTTCACCCGGACTCCTACGGGAGCCGGGTTCCACCGCCAAGGAAGACTTCGCCCGGACTCCTACGGGAGCCGGGTTCCTACGCCAAGGAAGACTTCGCCCGGGCTCCTACGGGAGCCGGGTTCTGCCGCCAAGGAAGACTTCACCCGGACTCCTACGGGAGCCGGGTTCCTACGCCAAGGAAGACTTCACCCGGGCTCCTACGGGAGCCGGGTTCCACCACCAAGGGAGACTTCACCCGGACTCCTACGGGAGCCAGGTTCCACCACCAAGGAAGACTTCACCCGGACTCCTACGGGAGCCAGGTTCCGCCGCCAAGAAAGACTTCGCCCGGACTCCTACGGGAGCTGGGTTCCTACGCCAAGGAAGACTTCACCCGAACTCCTACGGGAGCCAGGTTCCGCCGCCAAGGAAGACTTCGCCCGGACTCCTACGGGAGCTGGGTTCCTACGCCAAGGAAGACTTCACCCGGGCTCCTACGGGAGCTGGGTTCCGCCGCCAAAGGAGACTTCACCCGGACTCCTACTGGAGCCGGGTTCTGCCGCCAAGGGAGACTTCACCCGGACTCCTACGGGAGTCGGGTTCCACCGCCAAGGAAGACTTCACCCGGACTCCTACGGGAGTCGGGTTCCACCGCCAAGGAAGACTTCGCCCGGACTCCTACGGGAGCCGGGTTCCTATGCCAAGGAAGACTTCACCCGGGCTCCTACGGGAGCCGAGTTCCGCCGCCAAGGGAGACTTCACCCAGACTCCTACGGGAGCCGGGTTCCGCCGCCAAGGAAGACTTCACCCGGACTCCTACGGGAGCCGGGTTCCGCCGCCAAGGAAGACTTCACCCGGACTCCTACGGGAGCCGGGTTCTGCCGCCAAGGAAGACTTCACCCGGACTCCTACGGGAGCCGGGTTCCGCTGCCAAGGAAGACTTCACCCGGACTCCTACGGGAGCCGGGTTCCTACGCCAAGGAAGACTTCGCCCGGACTCCTACGAAGCCGGGCTCCATCCGCCACTTCTACAGCGAGGGTTAATAATGGTGGCGAAACTCGGCCGCGTAACAAGGTCGGATGAAAGGAAAAAGCCCCCCCCCCCCGACGACATCTACGTCAAGCAAGCCAAACGACAAGAAAGGTTCAACAGACGACAATATCAGTACTACGCGTAGACAAGGTAACACAAAACGCTCTTTTTTCCATTTCCGATATACATACTACAAGGCCAGGACGGCCAAGGAAAGAAGGACAAAACGATAAAAAGAAAGTAACTACATGATAAGACATAAAGACAAAAGAGCTCTAAGGAGGCCCTGCTCCCTCTGACCTAGGGTTATCTACTCCATCCCTCAACCAGGACTGCCTCAGGTTCTCCATTGCTTCTTCTAGTTCTTCCCTCTTCCGCAGCGCATCCTGGAGCGCCCGACGAAGTTGCTGGCTCTCAGCCTCTGCTTCTCGATGCCACTTTCGCAAAACTTCAGACTCCGCCTCCGCGTCTACGATGGCCTTCCGCTCAAGTGCCAGTTGAATCTTCACTTGTTGCAGCTCGGCTGTCTTCTTCCCAAGGGAGACAGAAATCCCTTCGACAGTGCCTCTCAGGGCTTGGAGCTCTTCGGTATCTTGGGCGGAAGTAAGCTGCGCCCTATTAACCAGCTGCCTCTGGAGACGAACGACCTCGTCAGCCACCTTTCGGAATCTCCCTTTGTACTCTTCCACTTGCCGGTGCCAGCTGGCCCGCTGCACGTCGTGGCTCATCTCGGCGTCTTGAAGCTGCTTCTGGAGGTCGGAGACCTTCTGCGACCACTTCTGTTCATCATCAACCCGGGCCAGGAGCCAGGATGAGTTTCCTTCCAGCTGGCCGATCTTCCTTTTCGCAGCTGATAGCTCCACCTTAAGGGCACTGATCCTGGCCTCTTGAGCCCAAATTCGGTCGCTGGTGCTCTTCTTGCATTCCTCGAGCTCCTTTGTGAAGTTCACCTTCCTCCGACTGTAATCCATGATTGCCTTCACCTGGAGACTCCTAAAGTGGGCGGCCTCAGCGGCAGCTTCAGAATGGCCTTCTCTCGATTTGCGGAGCTCGCCTTCCGACTTCTTCAACTTTTTCGTCAAGTGGAGGACCTCCTTTTTCAACTGCTGGATTGTCGATTTCAGCGGGACCCCCAGGGGCAAGGGGAGTGCTTCGGCAGGGCACTGCCATTGGAAGGTGCAAGCATTAAAGATCGACTCATTGCAAGAAGAAAAGCAGAAAGAGGGAGGAGGGGGAAGAAGAAGCCATCCACAATAAGAAATTCGACTTTATTGGTTGAATAATTTTGAAGACAAACAAAAAGGAAATATGGCGACAAAATAAGGGCGCAAGATCAGAGGTCTCAGACCTCAGGGGCAGGAGGTGGAGAACTCGGTGCGGGGGGTGCGACTGCGGTGGCGGCGGACGAGGGGCCGGCCTCGTCTTCAGACTCCTCGAGAAAGTCGAGATCGAGGTTGGGGTATCTGCTGGCCACCTTCTCTTGGCAGAGCTCGAACCCCTTAGTGAACGCCTCCTAGCCGAACTGGACGTTCAGTTCCCTCATCTCCGCGGAGGCCTTGAACTCCTCCACCGCAAGGGCCCTGGCCTCTGAGACCAGAACTGGAGTTTGCTCGACCAAATGGGCGACCTCGGCTTCCGTCTTCCTCGCCGACTCCTCCAAGATCCGTCTCTCCTCTTCCCGGGCTTGTCTCTCCTCTTCCCGGGCTTGCCTCTCTCTTTCCAGGGCCTCCTGGAGGGCGGCTACTTCGGCCGTCTTCACTTGGAGGCGAGCCACCTCGGCCTGGCAGCATTCCTCCGCCTGAAGGAGGTCCCTTCTCATGCGGCTCGTCGCCTCGACATAGGCGAAGAGCTGGTGCCCAATCTGCAAGGACGGATAGAGAATTACAACAAAGGCGAGTGACCGTGTAAATAAATATCCGCTTACCTCGAGGAAGGACCCCAAAGAGTCCCAAGCCCGCTGCTCGGGATCGGCACGGTCGATCCTCTCCACGATGTCGGATAGGATGCAGCCATCGAACAGCCGCCTAATCAGGTCCTTGTCGTTGAAGGGGTTCTCCGATCCCCCCTCGGAGCAAACAGACTCGTCTGCAGCAGCTCGGTGGCTACTCGCCCTGTGAGCCACCGATTTCCTCCTCCTCCCCACGGCAGGCGCCTCCGTGGGGCGAACCCCCGGAGCGGGGGCCCCAGTCGGCGGGCTCCTCGAGGAAGCCCGGGGGGCCACTGGCTCGGCATCTGAAGGAATGTCGATGGTCGGGGCCGCCTGGACGGGCGCGGCCAAGCTCGTCTCCTCCGCCCTGGCCCTCTTCGCCGATCCGGAGGCCGCCGCACCCTTTCTCTTCTGAGCTCTCATGCCCCTGGCGAGCATCCGCATTGCTTCGGTGTCCATTGCTAAAAAAAAAAAAAAACAATGATCAATCAAGAGTCAAAAAAAAAAAAAAAAGAAAAGAAAAGAAAGAAAGAAGAAGAAGAGAGTGGGAAGGAAAAAGAAATAAAGAGAAGGAGAAGAGGAAGGCAAGAAAGGATAAGAAAAGATGAATACTCGCTGGATCCTGAGGGCTCAGGCCGATGTTGAAAAGAAGCTGCTCCCTCAGAAGATTAGGAAGGGAAGGAGCGGGATAACTTAGAAGCTTCTGAGCGGCCTGGAGGTTGTCCTCTCCCAGGCTGGGAGCCCGACGGACGGAATCCCTCAGAGACCCCCAAGGGGGCAGGCCCAGTTCCAGGGTCGGGCAGTGGACGAAGAGAAATTTCTCCTTTCAATTGTGAATCGAAGAAGGGGCGCCCTTCAGCAACCCCTTCTTACCAAACTGGGGGGAGAAGTACCACCAGTCCTTCGCGAAGGATGGCGTTTGAAGGTATAAAAATGCCTGAACAAGGAGAGGGACGGCTGGACCTCGGCTATGTGGTAGAGGGAGAGAAACCCTATCAAAAACCTAAAGGAATTCGGGGCCACGGAGGTGAGAGAAATGTCCAAGAAGCGGAAGAAGGCAGCAACAAAGACAGGAAGCGGAAGCCGGAGTCCGGCACGGAATGCTTCTTGATACAAACAGAAGCGACCGGGAGGAGGAGTGCTGGCCCGGTCAGAGGGGCCAGGTAGCTCCAGGTCATACTCCGGAGGAACCCCATACCGAACCCTTATCAGAAGGAGTTCATCCGAAGTCGACGAACAGGGAATAGCGCCCGGTGCAAAAATCGGGTGAGGCCCTACCCCGGACGCAGGTTCGTCCGCAGAGACAGTGACCTGGGGGTTTGAAGTGGAAGAACTCTCAGAACTGCCGGGAGCAGAAGAGTCAGAAGATATTTTGAGTAGTTTCGAAGGGAGGATTTGAAGGACCCTAAAAAGATAGACCGAAAGGGGAACGAGACGTCGAAGGCTAACTCGGAGGGAGGCACAAAAGTAATGAAGAGAGGATAAGCCCCTAGGCGGTGAGAGGAAGGTTGGCACTAACCTATATTGCTCTGAGGGACCTGGGGGACGAGAAACGGGAGGCGCCTACGGCTCGAGAAGACGTTCACTAGAGCAAGGCTCTCGAAGAGAAGACAGACACTAGCGAAAACTCAGGAATGGAGTAAGACGCCTGAAGGGGGAGGACGGGTTTAAATAGACCCTGGGATCCGGTGCCATAATGATCGCGAATCCCCCAGGCCAGTCCGCATCCGACACGTGTCCCACTCCCCCTGACAGACGGCCAAAAGCGGCTGACGGTTGGCAGGATCATAATTGCACCGTACCTAGGCCAGTGTACCTGCGGGATTTTCGAAGCGTCCCCTCGTACCGCTCCAATTCGAAAAGACTCCAGCACGCGCTCACTTAATGCCGAAATATCTGGAGGCGGCAGTGTGCAGGATTCGAAGGGACGATTCCGGCTGTACCCATCTCTCTCTCTGTGTACTTTCTTCGCTTGAAATTCAAACTCGGAAGTAGGGAGACTGGTGTTGGGTATAAAATACCCACAGTCGAAACCCTCGACGGAATCGACAACAGCACAGCTCCGCCCGGACTCCTACGGGAGCCGGCTCCGCCGCCGACATCGACAACAGCACAGCTCCGCCCAGACTCCTACGGGAGCCGGGCTTCGCTGCCGACTTCAGAACAGCTCCGCCCGGACTCCTACGGGAGCCGGACTCCGCCTCCGACATCAACTGCAGCACGGCTCTGCTCGGACTCCTACGGGAGCCGGGCTCCGCCTCCGACATCAACTGCAGCACAGCTCCGCCCGGACTCCTACGGGAGCCAGGCTCCGCTCTCAGTATCAACTGCTGGTAAGCTCCGTCCGGACTCCTACAAGAGCCGGACTTTACCTTTAACTTTGATTGCAGAGGGCTCCGCCCGGACTCCTACGGGAGCCGGACTCCGCCTCCGACATCAACTGCAGCACGGCTCCGCCCGGACTCCTACGGGAGCCGGGCTCCGCCTCCGACATCAACTGTAGCACAGCTCAGCCCGGACTCCTACGGGAGCCAGGCTCCGCTCTCAGTATCAACTGCTGGTAAGCTCCATCCGGACTCCTATGAGAGCCGAACTTCACTTTTAACTTTGATTGCATAGGGCTCCGCCCGAACTCCTACGGGAGCCGGACTCCGCCTCCGACATCAACTGCAGCACAACTCCGCCCGGACTCCTACGGGAGCCGGGCTCCGCCTCCGACATCAACTGCAGCACAGCTCCGCCCGGACTCCTACGGGAGCCGGGCTCCACCGCCGACATCAACCACAGTACAGCTCCGCCCGAACTCCTACGGGAGCCGGGCTCCACCGCCGACTTCAGAACAGCTCCGCCCGGACTCCTACGGGAGCCGGGCTCCGCCTCCGACATCAACTGCAGCACGACTCCGCCTGGACTCCTACGGGAGCCAGGCCCCGCTCTCAGTATCAACTGCTGGTAAGCTCCGTCCGGACTCCTACGAGAGCCAGACTTCACCTTTAACTTTGGTTGCAGAGGACTCCGCCCGGACTCCTACGAGAGCCGGGTTCCGCCCGCAACTTCAGCTCTGAGAGGGTTCCGCCCGGACTCCCACGGAAGTCAGACTCCACCCACGACCCCAGCCGCCAGGAGGACCTCTCCCGGACCTCCACAGAGGCCGGGCTCCGACCGCTGTCGAGCTTCAATCAACAGATCCGCGCCCCCTGGCAGGCCACCAAAACGGCCACGACCCTGCTCCACTTCCTGTGGCAGATTTCGTGCAGTTCCATCATTCCCTGACAGGCCGCAGTAACCATCGTCGCCCTGCTCCACTTCCTGTGGCGGATTTTGTACAGCTCCACTACCCCCTGGCAGGCCACAATAACGGCCACGAACCTGCTCCACCTCCTGCGACGGATACCGGGCGATTCTCCCATCCGCTGGCAAGTCACGACAACGGGCGCTGCTCCACTCCCTGCAACTGATTCCACGTGGCGAGCTGCGGTGATGGCCACGATTCCGCTCCATTACCTCTCGCAATAAATTCCCCTGACCACGGGCGGCCCACTACCAGACGGTTACAGGTGTCGCCATCAATCCGTTACCTCCTCCGCCTATAAAAAGGGGGATCCAGATACGTTATTCTCTAAGCTCATTTCTTATCTCAAAACTCTGCTAAATTCTCCATTCGAGCGCTCCATTCTTGTTGAGACAGAGAACTGACTTGAGCATCGGAGGGTCTTGCCGGAGCAACCCCACCTCCGGTTTAGACTTCCTTTGCAGGTCCCGGCGGTGACCGCGGCTTCCCCGACTCCAGCTTCTCCGGCGCTGGCAGATTTTTGCACCAACAGGCGACAATAAAAGAGGAGGGGTGCTAATTATTTCCTAGTGTGACATCTTGGCGTGAGACTCCTATTCATGTGGGAAAGGATCCATCTAGGTGCCCCCTTGCTACGAGATGAGATCTTGCTCCTCCTCTCAATATTCTTCTAAAGATTAATATCCAGGAAAATCATCCTGCTTCTTTACGAAGCCTGGCATGTGTGTGAAGTAGAGGGCCTATGTTTTCAGATCTCATGAGGCTTTGGATTTAAGTAAGAAATCCTCAATATTTGATCCCTATGCAACTGCAACTAAGATAAATATAAATATTATTTTACTACTAGTATAGAAAATTTTTTAGATGCACCTTGACCATCTGATCGAATCGAATGAGTTTTTTCTATAACTGGTATCAGAGCCAGGTTGATATATGGATGTATAGATTAATTTTTGTAGTATGTATATATGTGATATATGATCAAATTTTTATGTTATATATTAAATCTAATTTAGACATATTAATATAAAATTTATGATCTAATTTTGACCATGATTTCAAGAATTACATCAATGGTTGATTGAAGGTGGTTATAAATATGTTATAACAGAATTTTTTTGATATAGATTTTTACTAAAATAACAATCAAATTAAAATTTATTTTAAATTTATTTTAATTAATTTTTTATGATATTATTTTAGATTAAAAGTTAGACTTAATCAAGATCTGAACTAAATTTATTTTGACTAATTTTCAGGTCTAATTTTAAGCAAAATTCTGCACAACATCAAATTGGATCTAACCAAAATTTTAATTTTTATATATTCATGTGTGTGTTTGAATTATTTTTTTATGTGATTCAGATCTAAAATTAATATTTTATATACTATATAAAAGTAGGCTCAGATCTAAAATAAATTTGCAACATCATACGATGATGTGATCTAATTAGATTAGATGCATGATATATATGATATGATCATGTTCATATGTATGCACGCTTAGATTTTATTTATTGCATGGGTAGATGTAATTAATTTTAAAAATTAGATTTCTAATCTTAATAGCTCAGTACTCAAATTGAGATGATCACCAGACTATTTGATCATAAGAGAAAGTTGGAATTGAGCCCCTCTCTTATCCATTCAACAGGTTCTCTTATGACGTGTAGGAGTACCATTGTGATCAAGTCTCATGAAAAAAAATAGCAAAAAAATTTTTTAAATTATTTTGATTATGAATATATTTAGACTAAATCTAAAGTGATTTATGATTTGTTACAATTTTGATGAGATAAATTTAGATATGAAAATTATTTTATGATCTGAACCGTATGTTACATACGATGTAATTAGAATTGATCTAAATATTGCTGTGATACATGTGATGTATGTATGAGATTTAGATCAAATTGATACATGTTTAATTGTTAAACATAGATATAAAAATTAGATTTTAAGATATAAATTATATGTGATAAGTGATATATTTTTATATTTATTGAAGGTATTTTTGATAATTTATGGTGCTAACATCTTCCAAAAAACCTAATTTCATAAATAAATTAGATTTTTTTTATAAAAATAAATAATTTAAAAAAAATATAAAATTAGAGTATATTTATGAAAAATAGATGTCAATTTAATTGAATAATTTTAAATATTAAAATAATAAAAAATTATTGAACAATTTAATGCATATTTTTTCTTATTTTTCAGGCAAAAATCAGAGTGAAAATCAAGCCAAAATACTTTAAAAAATAAATTTTATAGCCTTCGATGCATGGTGGACCAGTCGCTTGGTCCACGATTCGATGGTGCGGTCTATGGGAATGATTCATGATGTTTGGTGTGGTTCACAGGCAGACGAAAGAAATTCATGCAATTCGATGGCTGATATCTCTCCTGACATGCGATCGGATGGTTGAAATCATGCGTTACCATATCTAGCAGTAGTGGCCCACTCCCAGTGCACGATCTGACGTTTCAAATCAATTTTGAGTGAGATCAGATGGTCCACAATCATTGTCGATGAAAAACTAACCAGAAGAAGAGATCAGGAGCGTGATCCAACGGCCAAAAATCCATCTAGAGTTTGATCCAATGGTTGACGCTGTTCCCGACTGAGAATAGGAGAGCTGAGCACTGATCAATGGCTGAAAACTCATCAGATGCACGATCGAATGGCCAGCATCATTTTCGATTGATAGAAGGACTTAAACATTGATTTTTGGACTGACCTGGGCGGTCCAAGTGAAATCCAACGATCAAAATTAATTCATACGGGTGTTATACGATTTCTAGGGATTTTGGAACTCCTTTTATGACCAAAAAATGATGAAAAATTCACCTATAAATAGAGAGTCCAGAATAAGAGTAAGAAGAAGAAAAAATCAGTAGAAATATGAAAAAAATTAGAAAAAAAAATTAGAGAGGTTTAGGGATCCAAGAGTAGTAGCAAGCAGAGAGGAGCGGCAGCAGCAAAGAGAGTAGAACAGAATTTTTTTATTTAGATTCTGAAGAAAGAGAGAATATGGAGCTAGAGATCTTGATGTATAGCTAAATTCTTTCAACCCAAAAATATGATAAAGCCTGTAAACAAGTTTTTATTTCTTTTATATATTTAATTTTCATGTAATAAAATTGTGCTTTTATTTCATATCTTTTTATTTTTCTAAGGTATTGATCTAGCCTACATGACCTATACCTTTTACTGACATGCCGTGATCTCTGGATATGGTACGTGCCTAGAAGAGAGATTGTGGTATGTTAGATTAAATTTTATATCTTGTAATTAAATTTAGGATGAGCCGTGATCTATTGATACAGTCCGTATCCCTTAGAGATAAGCTATACTAATATCCTAATCACAACAATTAATATTGTAATATATAAAAAAAGTAAATCTAATTTACATGGTGGATTTGAAATTTTTGAATTATCTCTCTAACTTATTTTTTTCATAAATTAATTTATATTTATAATTAAATTCTTGCTATTTTATTCTCTCTTTAATCCTTCTACAATCAATTCTCTTTTATTTCTTCTTCAAAAAAAAATCTCTACATTGACACCTCATAATCTATATAGAAAATTAGATACTTAATCATAAAACCTAAAAAATAAAATAAATCAATTTATTCTTGACTAACTACCAAATCTGGCCACCTTTTCCTTCTTGCATTACATAATTCCATAAAACATCTTAAGTGCACAAATCCTAAACAAGATAAAGTGGAGATTTCATCATCCTTTCTTGGCTCACAAACCATCATCCTGCATACTGCATTGATCTAAATCTTAACCTAAAATCAATTAGACGTTGGCCCCTAAGGACTCTCAAGCTCAATAGGACAAGGGATCCTAAGAGTTGGATTGAGTTAGGGTTAGTCAGATTGACTGGTATCTAGAAAAGTAGTTCAAAAACTATGTCCTGAAGGAAGGTGATTATTTTATTGGTTCTGTTCGCTTACCTCGCCAACTCAGTTGCTGTCTAAGAAAAGCAACGGAGGGACCCCCACCAACCTTACACTATCTGACCAGTTAAGTGGCTAGTCTTTTACTTGGAGTGCTCAAAGACAACCTTCGCAGTTAGAAGCTATCTAGATCTAGGATTATCTTTAGCTAGGATTGACTACATAACTTGATTACTAACCTACAACTATTAACCCTAATTAAAACACTCTTCTCTATCATCACTCGATTTAAGACTCCTTAAGCTCTCATTTTTAGAATTCTCTTCTCATCTATCTCTCTTTTCTCTTCTCTTAAAAAAAATTATAAAAATAACTAAAAATTTTAAAATTTCTTCTTGGATAAGGATATTTGATCGATTAGTGAGAATAGATTCAAACTTTGCATCGAGTCCAGTAGACCTTAAGCCCACCATGGATAAATCTGAACATGAACCTCGGGTCCTTAAAGACCTTTGCTACCCAATTGGGTCAGTCCAACCCTCATGTATCTGACTACCACAAACTGATGCCAATTTTAAAATTAAATCCCAGATCATAAACATACTTCTCAAATTCATCAGAATCGAGGATATATACATTTTTATAAAAAAATTTAAGGAAGTATGCACCATGATACAGCTTCAACAGCTCACTAAGGATGCTGTAAAACTTAGGTTGATCAACTTTACCCTCAAGAATAGAGTCAAAAAATGGTTATACAATCTTTCTAACCAATCCATCGCATCATGGGAGGGTTTTGTTAAAGTATTTTAGAAAAAAAAATTTTCACACCATAAGACTGCTAAATTTAGGAATGAAATTAATCTATTTTATCAATTACCCAGTGAGTCTTTTTGAAAGTGCTTTGATCATTTTAAGAACCTTTTGAGTCAATATCCACACCATGGAATAAAAACTTGGAGACTGTGCCAAATCATTTATGAAGGACTAGACTCAAACTCTAAAACCATGTTAGAATCAATGTATCAAGGTCAATTCATCAACAAAGAGCTTATAGAAACCTAGCAATTTCTAGAGGATCTAGCATAAAAGGGCCTACAATGGGAGATTACTAAGAAACCCGATAGACTCACACCTTCAAAATGAGATGTATATCAAGTTCAACCTTTCCTAGCTGAAGAGGCTAAATTTGCATCTTTGATCCCTAGGATAGAGACCCCAGAACTCAAGAAATATACCCAAGTGAACCAAGTTGCAACATCCACTTGCAATGGGTGCAATGCCATAGACCACACAATAGAAGGATGTCCTTTCTTGATGGGTCCAACCAAGAATGAAGTAGCACAAATGAACGCAGCCTATCAAAGACCCACAAATGACCCCTACGTACCAACGTACACCCAGGATGGAGGAATCACCTCAATTTTTCTTGGTTACAAAGGTCAAACTCAAATAAACCTGCCTTCACTCAGCCCAACCCCAGATTCACTCAATCATCAAATAACCCATCAGGTTTCAGTAAGGATCAGAGGCTTAACTCGCTAGAAAAGAGTCTAAAAATCCTAGCAAAATCGACTGCTACCACTACCACTACACTAAACAACTTCACGCAGACCACGAGCCAGCTTTTAACTTCCAACACCTAGGCTATTACCCGTTTAGAGATGCAGTTAGGTCAATTAGCCACAGCTGTGAGTGAAAGAAAAAAAGATAAACTACCGAGTCAACCCAAGGCTAATCTTAGATCTTAGAACAATCAAGGGCCACAACAAGGAGCCCAGATCAATCAATTAAATGCAATTCACATCTTAAAGTCTGGAAAACAAATAGACAACCATGTCGGTACAGCTGAAGATCAAGATGACCCATTGTCTAAACCATCTCATAAGCAAGTGACCGATTAGATCAAGTTTAAGGAGCCAAATAAGTCTAAGGATTCAACAGAGATTGACGAAACACCCAAGCCACTTGTAGAATCCACCTCAAGGTTTAAGCAAGTCAAAACATCACCCACCAATCTTGTAGCTCCTTTTCTAAATAGATTTAGGTCCAATAGATATTCAGTCCATATGGATCAAATCTTAGAGATGTTTAAATAAGTGAAAGTAAATATCCCTCTACTAGCCACGATGCAACAAGTTTTCACATATGCCAAATTTCTCAAAGACCTATGCACAAAGAAGAAGACCACCAACATTCTCAAAAAAACCTTCTTGACGGCCAATGTAAGCTCATATCTGTCAAGCCACATACCTATTAAGTACAAAGATCCAGGATCTCCGACAATTCCTTGTGTCATTAAGAAAATCATCATTGATAGGGCCTTATTAGACTTAGAGACTAGTGTGAACATCTTACCTTATTCGATCTATGAAAAATTGGGGATAGAAGAATTAAAGCCTACAGAAATCACATTGCAATTGGCAGATCGATCAGTGAAGGTCCCCAAAGGAGTTGTGGAGAATGTATTAATTAAGGTTTGTAATTTTATTTACCCTGTGAATTTTGTGATCCTCGAGACTGAACCAGTGTCTAATCCAAAAGGTCACATCTTAGTAATTTTAGGAAGACCATTCTTAGCAACCACCAACATCCTAATCAATTATCACAATGGACTCATGAAGCTCTCATTTGGAAACATGACCATTGATCTTAATATTTTCAATCTTGAAAATAGAAAGGACCAATTCATTGATGTAAACCTAATCCAAGATGAGATCTATGAGACCATTGACCTAGAAAAAGAAGATTTTGACTGTAATCTTTGGTCAGACCAAGAATTTGAAATAGCTTATGAAATTTCTCCATCTAGTAATCAGAGAGTTCATCCACAATGACAACCACCTATCGAACCATTTGTAAGGATGGATGAACCAATACACAAGCCATCGATTGAGGAAGCACCAAAATTAGAACTTAAAACACTCCCTGAGCACCTCAAATATGCATATCTAGGTCCATCAAAAACTCTACCCGTAATCATCGCATCAGACCTAGATCAAACCCAAGAGAAAAAACTTTTAGCTGTCCTTAGAGAGAATAAGGAAGCCATAGGCTGGATCATAGCTGACATCAAAGGGATCAATCCTTCAATTATCCAATATCGAATTCATTTAGGAGAGAAAGCCAAGCCAATAGAGACCCCCAGAGGAGACTTAACCCAGCTATGAAAGAGGTAGTGATAAAAGAGATTCTCAAGTTACTAGACAATGAAATTATCTACTCCATTTCAGATAGTTCATGAGTTAGCCCAATTCAAGTAGTGCCTAAAAAGTTAGGGATAACAGTGATCCAAAATGAAGTAAATGAGTTAGTGCCGACTAGAGTCCAAACTGGATGGAGAGTCCATATTGATTACAGAAAACTGAATGCAGCCACAAGAAAGGATCATTTTTTCCTACCATTCATTGATCAGATGTTGGAAAGGTTAGCCGAACATGAGTTCTATTATTTTTTTGATGGATATTCTGGCTATAATCAGATTTCTATAGCACTAGAGGATCAAGAGAAGACCATATTTATCTAGCTATTTGAAACTTTGCCTATAAATGTATGTCCTTTGGTTTATATAATGTTTCATCTACTTTCCAAAGGTGCATGGTCAGTATCTTTACTGATATAATCGAAAGATTTCTAAAAATATTCATGGATAATTTTTTTATCTTTGGCTCCACCTTCTCTGAGTGCCTACATCACCTAAGACTGGTCTTAGAAAGGTGTAAGGAGAAACACTTAGTGCTTAATTGAAAAAAATATCAATTCATGGTCAAAAAAGGTATAGTACTTGATCATATTATCTCAAAGAAGAGAATTGAAGTAGATAAAGTCAAAGTAGACTTGATTGTAAATCTTTCACCACCCAAATCAGTCAAAGAAATTCACTCATTCTTAGGACATACTGGCTTCTATAGGAGGTTCATCAAAAATGTTAGCAAAATAGCTCAACCACTAATTAATCTTGTTGCCAAAGATGTCAAATTTGATTTCACTTTTGAGTACCTCGATTCTTTTGAGCATCTTAAAAAGGTATTGACATCCGCACCCATCGTTCACCCATCCGATTGGACTCAACCCTTCGAACTCATGTGTGATGCATCTAATCATGCCATCGAAGCCATTTTAGGATAAAGAATTGATAAGCTACCATGAGTTATTGACTATGCCAGTAGGACCCTTAATGATGCGCAGTTTAACTATTCAACCATTGAAAAAGAGTTCTTGACTATCATCTTTACCTTCAAAAAGTTTAGATCTTATTTGGTTGGATCACATATCATTGTATACACTGATCACTCAACTATTAGACATCTCTTAACAAAGAAAGATGCAAAAGCATGCTTGATCAGATGGATTTTACTTCTTCAAAAATTTGACCTAAAAATCAGGGATAAGAAGGGAATCAAAAATGTAGTGGCTGATCACCTATCCCGATTGACTGATGCATCCTCTAACGAACCATCAATAGAAGAGTCTTTTCCTGATGAACAACTCATGTCCGTGACCAAAGAATCATAGTACGTTGATATTGTTAATTACTTGGCCACTGGTAGGATTTTCTCTTACTAGACCACTCAGGATAAACACAAATTCTTTGCCCAAGTAAAGTATTTTATTTAGGATGATCCATATCTATTTAAATAATATCCTGACCAAATCATTAGAAGATGTGTCCCGGACCATGAGATCTAAAGTATCTTATCCTTTTGTCATGACCAAACCTGCAGTTGCCACTTTGGATCCAAAAAAACTGTCGCAAAAGTTCTCCAATATGGATTCTATTAGCCTAATTTGTTTAAGGATGCACATAAGTACTATAAAAGCTACACTAGATGTTAACAAGTAGGATGGATTACAGAAAGAGACATGATGTCATTAAATTCGATCTTAGTTTGTGAGATTTTTGATGTGTGGAGAATCGATTTCATGAGATCACTTTCAAACTCTTTCTTAAATAAATATATCTTAGTGATTGTCGATTACGTGTCCAAATAGGTAAAGGCTATACCGTATAGATCGAATGATAGCAATATTATTATCAAATTTCTAAAAGAAAATATCTTCTCTCATTTTGGAATCCCTAGAACCATTATAAGTGCTCAAGGAACACATTTTTGTAATCGATCCTTTGCAATCCTAATAAATAAATACAACATCACCCATAAATTAGCCACACTCTATCACCCCCAGACTAGTGGACAAGTTGAAGTTTCAAATCATCAAATCAAACAGATCTTAGAGAAGATTGTGAGCACCAATAGAAAAGATTGGTCATTAAAGCTAATGGATACTCTTTGGGCATATCGCACTGCCTTCAAAACCAACTTAGGAATGTCTCCTTATAGGCTTGTGTTTGGTAAAGCATGTCACTTGCTAGTAGAGCTTGAACATAGGACTATGTGGGCTATCAAAAAGTTAAACATAGATCTAGACAAGACTGAACAATATAGGAAGCTACAAATTGATGAACTTGAGGAAATCAGGAATGAGACATGCGACAATGCTAAGATATACAAAGAACGAACTAAAATATTTCATGATCGAGCAATCCTTAGAAAATTATTTTCATATGATCAAAAAGTTTTTTTGTATAACTCTAGGCTACATTTATTTTTTGAAAAACTTAGATCTAGATAGATAGGGCCCTATATAGTAAAAGAAGTTTTCTCTCATGGGGCTGTAGAGATCAAAAACCTAAGTAATTATGCTACTTTTAAAGTAAATGGACAACGATTGAAACCATTCTTGAAGTTACCTACTGAAATTGAGGAGAAAGCCATGGTTCTTCATAAGCTTATTTATTCTATTGATTCTGTATCATGAATTCAGTCCGACTGAAAACTTGAAACTTAGCACTTTTTGAGAAGTAATCTAGATTTTTTACTTTGTTTTAACTGATCTTTATTTTTTTTAGGAATAATGGACCACTCTATATGAAAGCACCTATCAATAAATGTGATCTGGCTGAAGACGATAAACATAGCGCTCTCTAGGAGGCAACCCAATTTTAGCTTCTGCTTTTTGCTTTCTTTTATATTTTATTTAGGTTAATCGAGTCTTGCTTTATATTTTTTGTAGGGATTTAGGATAATATTGGCTAAGTTAGGAGAAAAACTAATTTTAAAAAGATTTTTGGATTAGGTGACATCTCTCTTTTTTCTTTCTCTTTGTATACATCTTTTATTTTTCCTTACTCCATTGAGGACAATATCAATTAAGTTGGGGGGAGAATAAAAAATTTTTAAGTCTATAAGTAAGTTAGTATTTAGTATTTAAGCACCTGATTATACTTAAGAATCAAGTTAAATCAAGTATTTTTAAAAGAAAATTGATGTACAGACTAGAGAGTTTGTGAGATATCGAGAGATCAAGTATTAAAAAAACTCAATAAAGAGTTAAGTTTAGAACTTAAATAATTTTTTTTGAGTATTTCTAAATTTTTCTATCAGCATCAAAGAAAAGTTTACTTCTCATGAACTTGTGTAGGATAACTATATATTTCTTCATATATATATATAAAATAAAAAAATTTTCAAGTACTTCATGCTGAGTAACCAGCCTCTTTGTCTAAGCAAATATTTAGTTTTGAGTCAAAAGGAATGAAGGATAAAGAAGCTTTATTGTAAAGCTAGTTTTAACTCATAGCCTATTTGATTTAAGCAAGTAGATCTGAGGGGTATTCTATACCTAGTATCCTAAAGTTGTCTGATTCGAGAGTCATTGGCTAAAAACTCATTACATGGGTCAAACAGAAAGCTTAAGGGATTAAGACACTCACTAACGATATAATATTAAAAAATAAAAAATAAAATAAAATAAAATCTAAACATTAGTCTTCCATCGAGTAACTGGGCTCCTTCGCCTAAGTAAGCATTGTGGTTCGCATCAAAAAGTGGGTAATGTGAAGATATTTTTTTACAATAAATAAAATACAGAAGTAACAATATACTTGTCCATATGAAGGTTAATGATTTGAAGATAAAGGTAGGAATAATTTAAAAAAAAATTCAAAAAAGATTTAGTGTTCTTAATTTAACTCTCACATTAATTAGTATTAATATCCCAATGACATATCTCGCTCACACTCTACTGAACATCAGTGGCCTTTTCTTTTAAAATATCTAGTGAAATTCGAAACTTTAAGTTAAATGGTACTTAACTCTAAATTCTTTCTTTACTCGAGGATAAGTAAAGTTCAAGTAAGGGGTGTGATAAGTGGTATATTTTTATATTTATTGAAGGTATTTTTGATAATTTATGATGCTAAAATCTTTTAAAAAATTTAATTTCATAAATAAATTAATTTTTTATAAAAATAAATAATTTTAAAAAATATAAAATTAGAACATATTTATAAAAAATAGATGTCAATTTAATTGAATAATATTAAGCACCAAAATAATAAAAAATTATTGAGCAATTTAATGCATATTTTTTTTAAAGTAAAAATTAGAGTAAAAATCAAACCAAAATATTCTAAAAATAAATTTTATAGCCTTCGGTGCACGGTGGACCAACCGCTCGGTCCATAGATTTGATGGTGCAGTCTACAAGAATGATTCACAGTGTTTGGCGCAGTTCACAAGCAGGTGAAAGAAATTTGTGTGATCTGATGATTGATATCTCTCCTGACACACGATCGGATGGTTGAAATTGCATGTTACCATATCCAGTGGTGGTGGCCCACTCCCAGTCCATGATCTGATGGTTCAAATCGATTCTAAGTGAGATCGGATGGTCCACATTTGTTGCCAGCTGAAAACTAACCAGAAGAAGAGATTAGGAGCACAATCCAACTGCTAGAAATCCATCCGGAGTCTGATCCAATGGTTGACGCTGTTCCTGACTGAGAATAGGAGAGTTGAGTGCTGATCAACGATCGAAACTCATTAGATGTGTGATCGAACAGTCAGCATCATTTTAGATTGATAGAAGGACTTAAACATTGATTTTTGGGCTGATCTGGGCGGTCCAAGTGAAATCCGATGGCCAGAATTAATTCATATGGGTGTTATACAATTTCTAAGGGTTTTGGGACTCCTTTTGTGATCAGAAAAAGATGAAAACTCACCTATAAATAGGAGGTCTGAAAATAAGAGTAAGGAGGAGAAAAAAATTAGTAGAAATATGAAAAAACATTAGAGAAAAAAATTAAGAAAGTTTAGGGATCCAAGAGCAGCAGCAAGCAGAGAAGAGCGACAGCAACAAAGAAAGCAAAACAAAATTTTTTTATTTAGATTCTAGAAAAGGGGAGAATATGGAGCTAGAGATCTTGATGCATGGCTAAATCTCTTCAACTCAAAAATATGATAAAGTTTGTAAACAGATTTTTATTTTCTTTCATGTATTTAATTTTTATGCAATAAAATTATACTTTTATTTTATATCTTTTTATTTTTCTAAAATATTGATCTAGCCTATATGACCTATACCCTTTACTGGCATACCATGATCTCTGGATACGGTACATGCCTAGGAGAGATAGACCGTGGTATGTTAAATTAAACCTTATATCTTGTAATTAAATTTACATAGTTTATACTCTAATAGGATAAGCCGTGATCTACTGATACAATCCATACCCCTTAGAGATAAGCTATACTAATATCTTAATTACAAGAATTAATATTACAATATAAAAAAAAATAAATCTAATTTGCATAGTGGATTCAAAATTCTTGGGTCATCTCTCTGACTTATTTTCTTTTATAAATTTATTTACATTTGCAATTGAATTTTTGCTATTTTATTCTCTCTTTAATCCTTCTACAATCAATTTTCTTTTATTTTTTTTTCAAAAAAAAAAAATAATTGCCCTAGATCCCCATGAAAATAATCCCGACTCACCCTATCTATATAGTTTGAGATAATTTTTATTCTTGACCGCCTACGACAGCGATTAGCATGTTACATAAGATGTAATTAGTAGTGATTTAAAAGTAGTCATGACACATGTGATGTATATATGAAGTATAGATCATATTCATACATGTTAAATTGTTAAATATAGATATAAAAAATTAGTTTTCGTACTATGAAATATATGGTATACTTCACTTGAAATCTTAGTAGAATACTTCTACAAACTGAAACACATATTTTACACACTTAATTTGAAATTAAATAATCTAGATTTGAGAATTGAAGATGCTAAGACACCTCATAAACTGTTTGGGCTGTGGGTTAGCTTGGATCAGATCTTCTAACTGAGTTAGACCTAGGAATATAAATAAATATGGACTAATTAAAAAAATTGATTAAATCTAATCAAGATTTGAATTAGATTAGGTCAGAATTTCTCTACATCAGTCTTAATAGTTGTAGCTCGACCAAGTCCATAATTTTGACCATACTAAATAGATTGGATCATGGCTCAATGGTTTAGCCCGAGTCTTTTGGTTAATCCAATCAAAACTAATCGACCAACTGATGTCTAAGGTAAGTTTGGTAATATTGCTTGACAATATGATCGATGATTTTTAATTGACAGTCCACTTACCTAATCATTTTGATGATGTCTAAGGCAAGTCGAGGTAGATCCTCTCATTGATCTCACTTATCTGACCAATTTGATAGATTATATTTTGATTAAATCACTAATTGATTTGAGCTAACCCATGCTATTAAGGTAAATCAGCATGATTGATTTAGGTATCTCTTGACCAGACTTGTCTCTAGCCTAATTAAATGACTTGGTGAAGTAAGTGAGGGGACTTTTGACTGCTAGTCGATCTCTTCTCTCATTCTCAAATCATAAAATCAGCTCGACTGATTTAGATGCCCTTGGACCAGCTTGTCTCAATACTCTTCATGACTTAGTGAAGTCAGTTGGAGAATTTAGACTCGTCAGTCCAATGGATCAGCTTGTCTAGTCATTTTTGTGACTTGATAAAGTAAGTGGGAGGATTTAAGACTCACCGATCAATTACTTCTTATATCGTTAATCAAATTTTTTAAATTATTAGGTCCATTAAATGAGCTAGTTATGGAGATAACTAGATCATAGCCTCCTATTAAGGTGGGTGATAATGGTCCAATAGTCTAGGTAAGCATTGCAAACTCATAGACCTGATGTTTATTTGGATATTAAACTTATCATTCATTATATGATAACTCAGTCGTATCTCTCTAATGGGTGGTTAGATTGGCCGACTAAAGTCATATCTGATCATTTATTGGTTAGATGGGCTAAGCATAGTCATGTTAATAGTTGGACCTAATCAGGACTTGCAAAGATGGCCATGTGGTGAATTTCTGTGCAGGGGTAAAACGATAATTTTAAATTTTTTTCAAAATTATAATTTTACAGTAAAAATTATTAATTAATTTAATTAATTAATATGTATTAACTCTACACAAGGATCTAAATATGATATATATAGCATGTATTTAAATTTAAAATTTTGAATTCTACAGTAAACGTTTTACTGTTATGTGTTCAAAACACATTACCTTCGTGTAGGTAGTCGATCGCTGTAGTTTGATCACCATCGAAAAGATCTGATCATTGTAATGCAGCCACACAGTATGTCTGACCTTCGTGGATCATCTACATGAAGCTTTCGATCTGATCGGCTCCTCACGAATGCTAGTTCGTTGCAGAACTCTTTCGATGGCCGATGCTAATCGAACTCCTTTGATCGGTGTCTGTCGACTCCTTGGACACTTTGGATCATCAGAAAAGGATCTTGAGAGATTGATGAAGCTCTCCCTGAAGTTTGGTGGGCTCACGACACTCGTAGCTCACCTTCTCACTTTCCGAACCCTAGGCAGAAACCCTAGGGTACTCACAAAAGACCCTGCACCCTTTCTCTCTTCTTTTCTTTTCTTTTCTTTTCTTTTCTTTTCTTTTCTCATGCAGAAGGCCTTTCTCATGCCACCCTTTTTCTCTCGGATGAGATATCCACATGCCCCACCTTCTCTTTCTTTTTAAAATGGTGCAAGACCACATCTTTACAGTGTTTTCACCGCGTGAGAGGATAAAGCTAGGTGGTTGCTCACTTGAATTTAAATCGAATTTGAATTCAAATGCCAACCAACCTATCCTTATCCACTCAAGATGTGAGAAGAGAAGGGGCATGGGTTCTTTGTGCATGGAGAATTTACACGAGAAACTTTTTCTCATGTAGAGCAAGTGGCGCACAAGTGGATAAGGTGGCGCATGGGATTAGTTGCTCATTCAAATTCAAATATCATTTGAATTTGAATGGCCAACTAATCAATCTTTATCCACTCAAATGGCGCACAAGGGAGGGGCGTGGGAAGGCTTCTGTGTGGGAGAAAATTCACAAGAACTTGTTTCTCATGAATTCAAATAGGCGCAGGTGGGTGAGGTGGCGCAGGGAGATAAGTCAAAGGTGGTTTGAAATTTTAAACCAATCTAATTGAACCAACTTTATCAAAATAGGTTAGGCACAATTAGACTAAGTTAAATCTAATATAATTAAGCTTAATTAGGCTCAATAAAATCTTAATCAAATCAAAAATTGACTAAACCCAACCCTTGATCAGATCAGGGACCAAACCACCTTGGCGATTAGGTCAACTCTTAACCTAATCGGGTCAAACCCAACTGAATCCAATTCAATTGGACTTGATCAAAAAATAATTATTCAATCAAATTGAGTTAATTAGTGATCAAATCACTAATTAAATCTCTCATAAATATTGAGTCTAAATCCGATGGACAATCGGACATCAAAGTCCATCGATATGAAACCTTGATCGAAGAGTCCCAAACCAGTGGGACTCTGAAGTGAATTTTAGTGCAGGGATAAAATGATAATTTTAAAATTTTTTCAAAATTATTATTTTATAGTAAAAATTATTAATTAATCTAATTAATTAACATGTATAAACCCTACACAAAGATCTAAATATGATATATACATAGCATGTATTTAAATTTGAAATTCAAACTTCTACAGTAAATATTTTACTGTTATGTGCTCAGAACACATTACCTTTGTGTAGGTAGTCGATCACCGTAATCTGATCATCATCGGGTGGATCTGATCATCACAATGTAGCCACACAGTGTGTCTGGCCTCTGTGGATCATCCACGCGAAGCTCTCGATCTGATCGTTTCCTCACGAATGCTAGTTCGTGGCTGAACCCTTTTGATGGCCGACGTTGATCGAACTCCTTCGATCTTGATCTACCGACTCCTCAGATGCTTTAGATCATCAGTAGATGCACTTGAGAGGTTGATGATGCTCTTCCTAAAGTTTGGTGGGCTCACAACACTCGTAGCTCATGTTCTCACTTCCCGAACCCTAAGCCAAAATCTTAGGGTACACTCCGAAGAAACTTGCGCCCACTTTATTTCTTTCTTTTCTCTCCTTTTCTTTTCTTTTCACACGCAGGAAAGCTCTCTCATGCCACCTTTTTTTTCTCAGATATCTTGTGCGCATGCCCTATCTTATCTCCTTTTTAAAACGATGCAAGACCGCATCTTTGCAGCATTTTTACCGCATGAGAGGATAAAGATAAGTGGTTGCTCATTTGAATTCAAATCGAATTTGAATTCAAATGCCAACCAACTCATTCCTATCCACTCTATGCATGAGAAGAGAGGGGTATGGGCTCTCTTGTGTGTGGAGACTTTACACGAGAAATCTTTTCTCGTGTGGAAGAAGGGGCGCACAAAATAAAGGGTGGGCGCAAAGATTTGTTATCCATTCAAATTCAAACATCTTTTGAATTTGAATGGCCAACCAATATCATCCTTATCCATTCAAAATGGAACACAAAGAGAGGGCGTGGGATGGCTTCTATGTGGGAGAAAATTCACGAGAAATTGTTTCTCATGAATTCAAATGGGCGTATGAGAAGTGAGGTGGCGTAGGGAGATTAGTTAAGGTGGTTTGAACCTAATTGAGCCAACCTAATCAAAATAGGTTAGGCACAATTAGACTAAGTTAAACCCAACTTAATTAGGTTTAATTAGGCTCAATAAAATTCTAATCAAATCAGGAATTAACTAAGCCCAACCTCTGATCAAATCAGTGACCAAAACACCTTAGCGATTAGGTCAACACTTAACCTAATCGGGTCAAACCCAATTGAATCCAATTCAATTGGACTTGATCCAAAAATAATTACTCAATCAAATTGAGTTAATTAGTGATCAAATTACTAATTAAATCTCTCATAAAAATTGAGTCCAAATCCGATGGGCAATCGGGCATCAGAGTCCATCAATATGAAACCCTGATCAAAAAGTCCCAAACCAGTGGGACTCTTGACTCCGGTACCCAAAATGTGTGGTACACATGATCAGAGAATCCTGATTCTCGATCACAGAGTTCCAGACATGTAGGACTCTTCATCAGCCATCAGATCAGATAGGAACCTCTAATGTGTGTGACCCCGCAGGTTCGAACCTAAGCCAGTAGCATAGGAATCAATTCCTGTACTAATCGAAGTGACCATCTAGCAATGGTACCCGACATCCGGATAGATCGAATAGTCACAATCGCAACACTCAGAACCTACGTGAATATGGTTACTATATAATTCATCCCTTTTGACCCCTGTGTTTAGGATGACTCAGGGTTAAACTGTCAACCCTGATTAGATCATTCGAATCGTGCTCAACTCAAACAGTCCTGTGACTCCTCACTAGGACTACCCTAGCCAAAGTTTTGCTAAATTGAAACACGACTGTACACAGCTCCTGAGCTAGAGTGGTCAATCCCATCTTGACACATGCACCGACAAGTCAAGTACTTGACTACACCCAGCATCCTTCCGTCACTGAATTAGAAATTCAGGTAGTCCAGTGCCTAAGTGCAGTGAGTTGCTTGCAAGTCACCATGACGGTCTCAGGTCGGAGGGACATTTATACCCATATCCCATCGGAGCAAATTTTGACAGCAAAAATAGCTCTGGAGTCAGTCACATTCAGTGCAGATGTACCCTTACATCTCACCTGTATGCCATACCAGTGTCTCCACACTCCTTGGTTAAGAGGACAACCAACCCATATGGCTCACAACGACCTATGCTTGATAAATATTGTCATCCTTGGTAACAACGTATCATTTGGTCACGAACAAGTTTAAGAACTAAATGACAAATCCTCCTTTATCGAGTCTAAATAGTCCTAAGGACTTCACCACAACACAGGATTTCATTAGAAGATGAAACAATTTATGATGAAAAATATCAAAATAATTTTTATTTATTTATAATTCATATACTAATACAAGAAGAAGCACAACCATCAATAGGCTGACGATTGGCTTTGGAACACTATTTCCAACAATCTCCCACTTGGCCTAAAGCCAATCGGTGCAGTATCTAATACCCATCTTCGACTTGAAGTCATCAAACTCCTTCACCGTAATGGCTTTAGTGAATGGGTCGGTCAGGTTCTTTTTCCCATCGATCTTCTGAAGGTCGACGTCACCTCGATCCATAATTTCTCGGATGAGATGGTAGCAGTGCAGAATATGCTCCATCCACTGGTGTGCCTTCGGTTCCTTCGCCTGAGCAATGGCTCCAGAGCTGTCATAGTAGAGCAGAACTGGACCAACAAGGGAGGGTGCTACTTCAAGCTCGATGATGAAATTCCTCAGCCACACCGCTTCTTTGGCAGCATCTGATGCGGCGACATACTCCACCTCGCAAACTGAATCAGCCACAGTGTGCTATTTGAAACTTTTTCAGCAGACAGCCCCACTATTAAGGATAAAAATAAATCCCGACACACTCTTGCTGTCATCGTGATTAGACGGGAAACTAGAGTCGGTAAACCCTATAAGTCTCAAGTCCGATTCACCATAAACAAGCCACTGATCCTTAGTATTTCTTAAATACTTCAGGATAGTTTTAACAACCTTCTAGTGATTCTCCCCTGGATCGGATTGGTATCTACTCACTATCCCTAGTGAGTATGCCACATCTGGTCGTGTACATGTCATGGTGTACATTATAGATCCCACTACCGAAGCACATGAAATTCTATCCATATGCTCTCTCTCTTGAGGTGTTGTCGGACAATCCCTCTTTGAGAGAGAAATTCCATGGCCTATCGATAGATAGCCTTTCTTGAAATTCTCCATGCTGAACCTCTTCAGTATAGTATCAATGTACGTGGACTGAGATAAGTCAAGCAACCTTTTAGATCTATCTCTATAGATCTTCATCCCTAGGATGTAGGAAGCTTCTCCCAGATCCTTCATGGAGAACAGTGACGACAGCCAAATCTTTATTCCCTGTAATGCAAGGACATCATTCTTGATTAAGAGAATGTCATCTACATACAATACAAGAAATACTACTACTAGACCATTAGCCCACTTATAAATGCAGGGCTCTTCTCCATTCTTAACGAAGCCATACATCTTGATCGTCCTATCAAAATATATGTTCCAACTCTGGGATGCCTGTTTAAGTCCATAAATGGACCTCTATAACCTGCATACCTTAGACTCATATGTGGATGTGAACTCTTCAGGTTGTATCATATACACCTCTTCATCCAGCTCTCCATTTAGGAAAGCTGTTTTCACATCCATCTGTCAGATTTCATAATTCAGATGGGCAGCTATCGCAAGCATAATCCAAATGGATTTGAGCATTGCCACAGGAGACTCTCATCATAGTCTATACCATAACGTTGATGATATCCCTTGGCAACCAGATGGGCTTTATAGGTTTCCACCTTTCTGTCTGTGCCTCTCTTCCTCTTGAAGACCCACTTACACCCTATGGGTTTCACTCCTTCAGGTGGGTCAACCAATGTCCACACATCATTGACCTTCATAGACTCTATTTCAGATTTCATGGCTTCTAGCCATTTCTCAGAGTTAGGTCTCTGCATTGCATCCATGTAGGTGATCGGATCCTCATCGTTTTCATCAAGTTCGACAAGATCGCCATCCCGGACCAAAAAACCATAGTATCTGTCTGGTTGATGTGGTACTCTACCAGATCATCTTTAGGGTGCAGGAATAATGGGCTCTGGATTTGATCTAACCAAATCCAGTTCAGGTTCAGCTACTTGTGTCGGTTTTTTCACCTGTCGAACTTCCTCAAGTTCGACCTTAGAGGCAATAGTCCCTTCACCAAGGAACTCCTTTTCCAAAAAGATTGCCTTAAGGATGACAAACACCTTTTGCTCATCAGCTAGGTAGAAATAATATCCTTTGGTCTCTTTTGGGTACCCTATGAAATAACACTTGTCAGACCTAGGTCCAAGCTTGTCCGTAATTAAAGGTTTAACATAAGCCGGACACCCCCAAACCCTAAAGTGTGAGAGTACTGGCTTATGTCCTATCCATATCTCATATGGGGTTTTGGTTATAGACTTACTTGGAACCCTATTTAGAAGGTAACAAGCCGATTCGAGCGCATATCCCCAGAGAAAGATCGGCAGACCAGCAAACCCCATCATGGATCGAACCATGTCCAACAAGGTTCGATTCCTCCTTTCAGACATACCATTATGCTGTGGTGTTCCAAGAGGAGTCCACTGAGAGAGAATCCCATTCTTTCCAAGATATGTCAGAAACTCATTGAAAAGGTATTCACCTCCTCGATCAGATTGAAGAATTTTAATACACTTTTCAGTTTATTTTTCTACCTCATTTCGGAATAATTTGAATATTTCAAATGACTCTGACTTATGCTTCATTAAGTAGACATACCCATATCTCGATAGGTCATCTGTGAAGGTTATGAAGTAGAAATATCCACCTCTTGCACTTGAGCTCATGGGTCCACATACATCAGAATGTACCAGACTCAAGAGTTCACTGGCTCACTCACCTTTTCCAGTAAAAGGTGACTTGGTCATCTTCCCAAGAAGACAGAACTCACAGGTTGGAAGAGATTCACAATCACCAACTTCAAGAATTCCTTCTTAAGCCAACCTGTTTATCCAGTTCTTATTGATATGACCTAGTCTACAGTGCCAAAGATAGACTTCTGACACATTATCTATTCTAGGGTGTTTACCGGAGGTTTGAACCACATTAACAGGCTGTGATAGTAAGTAAATTCCATTATTTAGTTATCCAACAAATATTGTAACACCATTCAAAATGATATTGTAAACGTTTCTTTTTATTAAAAATTTATAACCGTACATGGCCAAAAGGCCTACAAAAATAATATTTAATAAAAAACTTGGACAATAGTGACATTCACTCAAAATTATATTACGAGAATTGATTACAAGGTTCATGATTCCTAAAGCTAGAACTGAAACTTTGCTTTCATCTCCAACGTTCAAGAACCTCTCACCTTCATCAAATCTCCTACTGACCTGCAGACCCTGCATCGAATTACAGATATGATAAGGGCTTCTGGTATTCAATACCCAGGCAGTAGTATCACAAATAAAAAAGTTGCTAGGTGTTATCATATAATTATCTTGCTTCTTCTTCGGCCTGTTCGGGTCTAGGGAGGTAATGTATAGAGGATAGTTCCTCTTCCAGTGCCCCTGCTTCTTGCAAAAGAAGCACTTTGTCTGGCTCTGGTCGGGCTTGCACTTCTTGGTCTGACCCTATGCTGACGTCCCAGCATGTGGCTGCACCTTCTTATTCTTCTTCTTCTTGTTCTTCTTGTTCTTCTTCCCTTTCTTAAAGGGTCGAAGACCAGAAGAAGACCCTCCCACAACATTCATCGACTCTTTTTTGAGCTGGTGGTCCTTCTCAAAGTTCTACAGCAACCCCAACAAGCCATGGTAGTTCACTGCAGTCTTTGTCATCCAAAAATGAGTAAGGAAGGGGAGGAAGGACTTGGGCAAAGAATTAAGGATCGCATCCTTATCGAGCTGCTCGTGCAAGGGAAAGCCCAGTTTACTTAGGCACTCAATCATTTCGATCATGTACAGTACATGATCAGTGATTGAGGCCCCATCCCTCATCCGAGCATTAAAAATGGCACAACTAGTTTTGTGCCTTTCAACATCGTTAGGCGTGCCAAAGGAGTCGTTCAATATTTGAAGCATCTCCTGCGGCTGGGTGTTCTCGAACCTACGGCTAAACTCATCATTCATTGCCACCAGCTTTATGCACCGAACGGTAGTGCGATCGTTGAGCAAATTCTGGTAAGTATCTCAGACCGTCCCTCTAGCGTTCGGGGCTGGCTCCTCAGGTGCCAGATCCGTTACTACATAAAGGATCCGCTCATGCTCAAGGATGATTTTCAATTTTTGATACCAGCTATCGAAATTAGATCCCATGAGCTTGTCATTTTCTAATAATGATCGAAGCGATAGGGTAGTGGCCATAGCTGCATAAAGAAAAACCAGACCTCAATTAGTATATAAATTATTAATACTAAAGACTTGGACTTTAGTCTAAAGTTTCTCCTAGTATTTTTACGAACCGGTAGCCTCAACCTCCAATTCGAGGAATTACTTTAATTTCTTAGTGGATACTAGAATCCACACAGACCACACATGAGCCCAACTTTGGTTGGTCAACCCATGTGCATCTATGGGTAGGTTCATAACCAGTTGTTTCTCTAAACAACTTCTAGAAATTAATTTTGCCCCAGAACCTAATCAGTAGGCTTTGGCCTCCACTGAAAAGATCTGGTTAGGTCCAACCATTAACATGACTTGATTTGATGAATCGGACTAATAAATGATCAGGCCCGACTTTGGCCGGCCAACCTGACCACCATCAGAAAGACTCAACCAAATTATCATACTATGAATGATAATTCTATTAGTCAATAAGCACCAGGCCTTTGGGCCTCCAATGATTATTAAACTAATGGACTCATTATCACTCACTTAATGGGAGGCTATGACTTAGTTATCATTATAACTTAATCATTTTAGGGACCTAATAATTTTTGAAGATTTTTTTATTAAAGGATAGAAGAGAAGAAATTAATCAGCCAATTTCAATCCTCCCACTGACTTCACCAAGTCAGATTAAAAAAAGATTTAATTAAAGCCGGCATTAGGAGCACCTAAATCAATCACACTGATTTACCTAATGACATGGGTGAGCCCTAATCACCAAGTGATCTAATCAAAACCTAACTCACCAGGTTGGCCAGGTAAGTGAGATCAGTGGTGGGGATATGCCATTAACTCGTCAGAGATCGAATCAATGCGAGTAGCTCCCACTTAAGAACCATTGGTCAAACTGTCGAACTTACCTTAGACACCAACTGGTTCATTAGTTTTAATTTGATCAACTTAGTAAATAGGATTCCACCGCATAGCCATGGATTAAGTCCATCTTGGTCTAGTTAAAGACATGGACCCATTCAACTACAACTATTGGAGTTGAGTCTAGAGTGTCCTTGACCTAATCTAATTCAACTTTTGATTAGATTTGATCAATTACTCTAATTTAGTCTATTTCTTTAAGCTAACCTAAGGTCTAACCCAATTATGGATCTAATCTATCTAACCCATTGACCCATAAGTTTATGCAATTATCTTAGGTCTTAATTCACAATTCTAGACCAACTTGACAACACTTAATTCTTTTAATTAAGTATTTGGGCTGATGGGTCAGGGTTTGGCCTTTTGAAAATAATTTTAAAATTTGAAAGATTTTATTTTCTGTTCATCAAATATGTTGACTCATTTCACAAATAGATCAGAACATTTCATAAACAGTAATCCTATTGCTAATTACATAATAAAAAATAACTTAATCAAAATAAATCATGAATATTTCTTTAGATCTAATCTAACACATTCATAATAAATTTTACAATTGAACCTTTACAATTAAATCCTTTCGTTGCTTCATCTACATGGGATATAATTGCAGTGGCACCCCTACCGCCATAGGAGAACCCCATCGAATGGGAGGAAAGGACCTTTAAACCCTACTTTTCTCCTATGACCGGACGACCATGGCAACCAACCCAATTAGACTACTTGCTACTTGGATTAAGTATATCTAAATATACCAATTTCAAAATTTAAATTTCAAATTTCAAATTTTAAATTTTAAATTTTGAATTTTAAATTTCAAATAAATTTCAAATTTTAAATTTCAAATTTTTTGAATTTCAAATTTTGAATTTTAAATTTGAAATTTTAACCAAATTTCAAATTTCAAAGTTTAAATTTTAAATTTTTAAATTTTGAATTTCAAATTTCAAATTTTTGAATTTTGAATTTCAAATTTCAAATTTTTGAATTTTGAATTTCGAACAAATTTCAAATTTTAAATTTTTGAATTTCAAATTTTAAATTTAAACTTTTAGATTACAACTTAATCTACACATGCAAATATATATCATATTTTAGAACCCGCTCTGATACCATTTGAAGTAAATTTTAGTGCAGGGGTAAAACGATAATTTTAAAATTTTTTCAAAATTACTATTTTACAGTAAAAATTATTAATTAATCTAATTAATTAACATGTATAAATCCTACATAAGGATCAAAATATGATATATACATAGCATGCATTTAAATTTGAAATTCAAACTTCTACAGTAAACATTTTACTGTTATGTATTCAGAACACATTACCTTTGTATGGGTAGTCGATCGCCGCAATCTGATCCCCGTCGGAAGGGTTTGATCATCACAACACAGCCATACAGTATGTCTGGCCTCTGTGGATTGTCCACATGAAGCTCTGGATCTGATCGGCTCCTCACGAATGCTAGTTTGTGGCTGAACCCTTTTGATGGCCGATGTTGATCGAACTCCTTTGATCTTGATCTGTCGACTCCTCGGATGCTCTGGATTGTCAGAAGATGCACTTGAGAGGTTGATGATGCTCTCTCTGAAGTTTGGTGGGCTCACAACACTCGTAGCTCACGTTCTCACTTTTCGAACCCTAAGCCAAAACCCTAGGGTACACTCCGAAGAAACTTGCGCCCACTTTGTTTCTTTCTTTTCTCTCCTTTTCTTTTCTTTTCACATGCAGGAAAGCTCTCTCATGCCACCTTTTTTTTCTCAGATATCTTGTGCGCACGCCCTATCTTATCTCTTTTTCAAAACAATGCAAGACTGCATCTTTGCAGCATTTTTACCGCGTGAGAGGATAAAGATAAGTGGTTGCTCATTTGAATTCAAATCGAATTTGAATTCAAATGCCAACCAACTCATTCCTATCCACTCTATGCATGAGAAGAGAGGGGCGTGGGCTCTCTTGTGCATGGATACTTTACACGAGAAACCTTTTCTCGTGTGGAAGAAGGGGCGCACAAAATAAAGGGTGGGCGCAGAGATTTGTTATCCATTCAAATTCAAACATCTTTTGAATTTGAATGGCCAACCAATCTCATCCTTATCCAGTCAAAATGGTGCACAAAGAGAGGGCATGGGATGGCTTTTGTGTGGCAGAAAATTCATGAGAAGTTGTTTCTCATGAATTCAAATGGGCGTATGAGAAGTGAGATGGCGCAGGGAGATTAGTTAAGGTGGTTTGAACCTAATTGAGCCAACCTAATCAAAATAGGTTAGGTACAATTAGACTAAGTTAAACCCAACTTAATTAGGCTTAATTAGGCTCAATAAAATTCTAATCAAATTAAGAATTGACTAAGTCCAACCCCTGATCAAATCAGTGACCAAAATACCTTAGCGATTAGGTCAACACTTAACCTAATCGGGTCAAACCCAACTGAATCCAATTCAATTGGACTTGATCCAAAAATAATTACTCAATCAAATTGAGTTAATTAGTGATCAAATCATTAATTAAATCTCTCATAAATATTGAGTCCAAATTTGATGCACAATCAGGCATCAGAGTCCATCGATATGAAATCCTGATTAAAAAGTCCCAAACCAGTGGGACTCTTGACCCCGGTACCCAAAATGTGTGGTACTCATGATCAGAGAATCCTAATTTTTGATCACAGAGTTTTAGACATGTAGGACTCTTCATCAGCCAACAGATCTGATAGGAAACTCTAATGTGTGTGACCCTGCAAGTTCGAACCTAAGCCAGTAGCATAGGAATCAATTCTTGTACTAATTGAAGTGACCATCTAGCAATGGTACCCGACATCCGGATAGGTCAAATAGTCACAATCGCAACACTCAGAACCTACATGAATATGGTTACTGTATAATTCATCCCTTTTGACCCCTGTGTTTAGGACGACTCAGGGTTAAACTGTCAACCTTGATTAGATCATCCGAATCGTGCTCAAATCAAACAGTCCTGTGACTCCTCACTAGGACTACCTTGGCCAAGGTTTTGCTAAATTGAAACACAACTGTACACAGCTCCTGAACTGGAGTGGTCAATCCCATCTTGACACATGCACTGACAAGTCAAGTACTTAACTACACCCAGCATCCTTCCGTCACTGAACTAGAAATTCAGGTAGTCCAGTGCCTAAGTGCAGTGAGTTGCTTGCAAGTCACCGTGGCGGTCTCAAGTCGGAGGGATAGTTATACCCATATCCCATCGGAGCAAATCTTGATAGCAGAAATAGTTCCAGAGTCGGTCATGTTCAGTGCAGATGTACCCTTACATCTCACCTGTATGCCATACCAATGTCTCCACACTCCTTGGTTAAGAGGACAACCAACCCATTGTTGGGGATAGTGTCCCAAAGCAAATCGTCAGCCTGTTGACGGTTGTGCTCTTTGTTGTATTAGTACATAAATTATAAATAAAAAAAAATTATTTTGATATTTTTTCATCACAAATTATTTCATCTTTTAATGAACTCCTGTGTTGTGGTAAAGTCCTTAGGACTATTTAGACTCGACAAAAGAGGATTTGTCGTTTAGTCCTTAAACCTGTTCGCGACCAAATGATACGTTGTTACCAAGGACGATAATATTTATCAAGCATGGGTCGTTGTGTGCTATATGGGTTGGTTGTCCTCTTTACCAAGGAGTGTGGAAACACTGGTATGGCATACAGGTGAGATGTAAGGGTACATCTGCACTAAGCGTGACCAACTCCGGAGCAATTTCTGCTGTCAAGATTTGCTCCGATGGGATATGGGTATAAATGTCCCTCTGACCTGAGACCGCCATGGTGACTTGCAAGCAACTCACTGTACTTAGGCACTGGACTACCTGAATTTTTAATTCACTGATGGAAGGCTGCTGGGTGTAGTCAAGTACTTGACTTGTCGGTGCGTGTGTCAAGATGGGATTGACCACTCCAGTTCAGGAGCTGTGTACAGTCGTGTTTCAATTTAGCAAAATTTTGGTCAGGGTAGTCCTAGTGAGGAGTCACAGGACTATTTGAGTCGAGCACGATTCGAATGATCTAATCAAGGTTGACAGTTTAACCCTGAGTCGTCCTAAACACAGAGGTCAAAAGGGATGAATTATACAGTAACTATATTCACGTAGGTTCTAAATATTGTGATTGTGACTATTCGACCTATCCGGATGTTGGGTACCATTGCTAGATGGTCACTTCGATTAGTACAGGAATTAGTTTCTGTGCTACCGACTTAGGTTCGAACCTACGGGGTCACACACATTAGAGGTTCCTATCTAATCTGATGACTGATGAAGAGTCCTAATGCTCATGGACTATGAGTCCTACATGTCTGAAACTCTGTGATCAAGAATCTAGATTCCTTGATCATGAGTTCCACACATTTTGGGTACTGGGGTCAAGAGTCCCACTGGTTTGGGACTCTTCGATCAAGGTTTCATATCGATGGACTTTGATACCCGATTACCCATCAAATTTGGACTCAGTATTTATGAGAGGTATAATTAGTGATTTGATCACTAATTAACTCAATTTGATTGAGTAATTATTTTTGGATCAAGTCCAATTGAATTGGATTCAGTTGGGTTTGACCCGATTAGGTTAAGTGTTGACCTAATCGTCGAAGTGGTTTGGTCCCTGCTTTGATCAGGGGTTAGGCTTAGTCAAGTCCTGATTTGATTAGGATTTTATTGAGCCTAATTAAGCCTAATTAAGTTGGGTTTAATTTAGTCTAATTGTGCTTAACCTATTTTAATTAGGTTGGCTCAATTAGGTTCAAACCACCTTAACTTTTCTCCCTGCGCCACCTCACTTCTTCAGCGCCCATTTGAATTCACGAGAAGCAACTTTTCATGAATTTTCTCCCATGCAGAAGGCATCTCACACCCACTCTTGTGCGCTAATTTTTGGATAAACTTGATTTGTTAGCCATTCAAATTCAAAGGGTGTTTGAATTTGAATGGATAACTTATCCCTTATGCCTTCTTGCTTATCCATCTTGTGCGCCACTTATCATACACGAGAAAGAGTTTCTCATGAAATCTTTCCATGCACAAAGAAACCATGCCCCTTCTCTTCTCACACCTAGAGTGGATAGGGATGAGTTGGTTTGTATTTGAATTCAAATTCGATTTGAATTCAAGTGTGCAACCACTTATCTTTATCCTCTCATGCGGATAAGACACGTCTTGGACTGTTTTAAAAGAGAAAGATATATGGGGTGTGTGTAAAATTTTTTTGAGAGAAAGAAGGGGGTGTGAGGAAGCTTTCTGCATAAGGTGAAGGTCCAAAACCTTCTGAGAGAAAAGAAACAAAAAGAAATAAAAGTGGGCATAGAGTTTTCTTGTGTACCCTAGGGTTTTGGCTTAGGGTTCGAAAAGTGAGAACGTGAGCTACGAGTGTTGTGAGCCCACCAAACTTTGGAGAGAGCATCATCCACCTCTCTACCACCTTTGCTGATGATCCAGAGTATTCAAGGAGTCGACAGATATCAATCAAAGGAGTTCGATCAACATCGACCATCAAAAAGGTGCAGTCACGAACTAGCATTCGTGAGGAGCCGATCAGACCGAAAGCTTCATGTGGATGATCTGTAGAGGTCAAACATACTGTATGGCTGTGTTGCGATGATCAGACTCTCCTGACAGTGATCAGATTGTGGTGATCGACTACCCGCACAAAGGTATTGTGTTCTGAACACATAACAGTAAATTGTTTACTGTTCAAATTTGAATTTCAAATTTAAGTGCATGCATACTATATATCATATTTAGATCCTAGTGTAGGGTAAATACATGTTAATTAATTAGATTAATTAATAATTTCCACTATAAAATAGTGATTTTGAAAAAGTTTTAAAATTATCATTTTACCCCTGCACTAAAAATTTTACTTCAAATGGTATCAAAGCCAGGTTGCGATCCTGAAACTTGTGGGTCAATGGGTTAGATGAATTAGATCCATAATTGGGTTAGACCTAAGGTTAGCTTAAAGAAATGGACTAAATTAGAGTAATTGATCAAATCTAATCAAAAGTTGAATTAGATTAGGTCAAGGACACTCTAGACTCAACTCCAATAGTTGTAGTTGAATGGATCCATGTCTTTAACTAGACCAAGATGGACTTAATTCATGGCTATGTAGTAGAACCCTATTTACTAAGTTGATCAAATTAAAACTAATGAACCGGTTGGTGTCTAAGGTAAGTTCGGCAGTTTGACCAGTGGTTCTTAAGTGGGAGCTACTCGCATTGATTCGATCTCTGACGAGTTAATGGCATATCCCCACCACTGATCTCACTTACCTAGCCAACCTGGTGAGTTAGGTTTTGATTAGATCACTTGGTGATTAGGGCTCACCCATGTCATTAGGTAAATCAGTGTGACTGATTTAGTTGCTCCTAATATCGGCTATAATTAAATTCTTTTTTAATCTGACTTGATGAAGTCAGTGGGAGGATTGAAATTGGCTGGTTAATTTCTTCTCTTCTATCCTTTAATAAAAATTCTCAAAAATTATTAGATCCCTAAAATGATTAAGTTATAGTGATAACTAAGTCATAGCCTCCCATTAAGTGAGTGATAATGAGTCCATTAGTTTAATAATCATTGGAGGCCCAAATGCCTGGTGCTTATTGACTAATGGAATTATCATTCATAGTATGATAATTTGGTTGAGTCTTTCTGATGGTGGTCAGGTTGGCCGGCCAAAGTCGGGCCTGATCATTTATTGGTCTGATTCATCAAATAAAGTCATGTTAATGGTTGGACCTAACCAGATCTTTTCAGTGGAGGCCAAAGCCTACTGATTAGGTTCTGGGGCAAAATTAATTACTAGAAGTTGTTTAGAGAAACAACTGGTTATGAACCTACCCATAGATGCACATGGGTTGACCAACCAAAGTTGGGCTCATGTATAGTCTGTGTGGATTCTAGTACCCACTGAAGAATTAAAGTAATTCCTCGAATTGGAGGTTGAGGCTATCAGTTCGCAAAAATACTGAGAGAAACTTTAGACTAAAGTCCAAGTCTTTAGTATTAATAATTTATATACTAATAGAGGTCTGGTTTTTCTTTATGCAGCTATGGCCACTACCCTGTCGCTCCGGTCATTATTAGATAATGACAAGCTCATGGGACCTAATTTCGATAGCAGGTATTGAAAATTAAAAATCATCCTTGAGCATGAGTGGATCCTTTATGTTGTAACAGATCTGGCATCCGAGGAGCCAGTCCCGAACGCTAGAGGGATGGTCCAAGACACTTATCAGAAGTGGCTCAACGACCGCACCACCGTTCGATGCATAATGCTGGCGACAATGAATGATGAGTTCAACCACAGGTTTGAGCGACTCCTTTAGCACGCCTGACAACATTGAAAGGCACAAAACTAGTTGTGCCATTTTCAATGCTCGGATGAGGGATGGGGCCTCAGTCACCGATCATGTACTGTACATGATCGAAATGATTGAGCGCCTAAGTAAACTAGGCTTTCCCTTGCACGAGCAGCTCGATAAGGATGCGATCCTTAATTCTTTGCCCAAGTCCTTCCTTCCCTTCCTTACTCATTTTTGAATGACAAAGCCTATAGTGAACTACCACGGCTTGTTGGGGTTGCTGCAGAACTTTGAGAAGAACCACAAGCTCCATAAGGAGTCGGTGAATGTTGTGGGAGGGTCTTCTTCTAGTCGTTGACCCTTTAAGAAAGGGAAGAAGAACAAAAAGAAGAAGAATAAGAAGGTGCAGTCACATGCAGGGACGTCTGCACAGGGTCAGACCAAGAAGTGCAAGTCCGACCAGAGCCAGGCGGAGTGCTTCTTTTGCAAGAAGTAGGGGCACTGGAAGAGGAACTATCCTCTATACATTGCCTCCCTAGATCCGAACAGGCCGAAGAAGAAGCAAGGTAATTATATGATAACACCTTGCAACTTTCCATTTGTGATACTACTGCCTCGGTATTGGATACCATATGCCCTTATCATATTTGCAATTCGATGCAAGGTCTGCAGGTCAGTAGAAGATTTGATAACGGTGAGAGGATCCTGAACGTTGGAGATGGAAGCAAAGTTTCAGTTCTAGCTTTAGGAATCATGAACCTTGTAATCAATTCTCGTAATGTAATTCTGAGTGAATGTCACTATTGTCTAAGCTTTTTATTAAATATTATTTCTGTAGGCCTTCTGGCCATGTACGGTTATGATTTTTTAATAAAAAGAAACGTTTGCAATATCATTTTGAATGGTGTTACAATATTTGTTGGACAACTAAATAATGGAATTTACTTACTATCACAGCCTGTTAATGTGGTTCAAACCTCCAGTAAATACCCTAGAATAGATAATGTGTCAGAAGTCTACCTTTGGCACAGTAGGCTAGGTCATATCAATAAGAATAGGATAAACAGGTTGGCTCAAGAAGGAATTCTTGAAGTTGGTGATTGTGAATCACTTCCAACCTGTGAGTCCTGTCTTCTTGAAAAGATGACCAAGTCACCTTTTACTGAAAAAGGTGAGCGAGCCAGTGAACTCTTGGGTCTGGTACATTCTGATGTATGTAGACCTATGAGCTCAAGTACAAGAGATGGATATTTCTACTTCATAACCTTCATAGACGACCTATCGAGGTATGGGTATGTCTACTTAATGAAGCATAAGTCGGAGTCGTTTGAAATATTCAAACTATTCCGAAATGAGGTAGAAAAACAAACTGGAAAGTGTATTAAAACTCTTCGATCTGATCGAAGAGGTGAATACCTTTCCAATGATTTCTTGACATATCTTGGGGAGAATGGAATTCTCTCTCAGTGGACTCCTCCTAGAACACCAAAGCATAATGGTGTGTCTGAAAGGAGGAATCGAACCTTGTTGGACATGGTTCGATCCATGATGGGGTTTGCTGGTCTGTCGATCTCTCTCTGGGGATATGTGCTCGAATCGGCTTATTACCTTCTAAATAGGGTTCCAAGTAAGTCTGTAACCAAAACACCATATGAGATATGGATAGGACGTAAGCTAGTACTCTCGCACCTTAGGGTTTGGGGGTGTCCGGCATATGTTAAACATTTAATTACGGACAAGCTTGGACCTAGGTCTGACAAGTGTAATTTCATAGGGTACCCAAAAGAGACCCAAATGTATTATTTCTACCTAGCTGATGAGCAAAAGGTGTTTGTCAGCCTTAAGGCAATCTTTTTAGAAAAAGAGTTTCTTGGTGAAGGGACTGTTGCCTCTAAGGTCGAACTTGAGGAAGTTCGGTAGGTGAAAAAACCGACACAAGTAGCTAAATCTGAACCAAATTTGGTTAGATCAGATCCGGAGCCCATTGTTCCTGCACCCTTAAGGCGATCTGGTAGAGTACCACGTAAACCGGATAGATACTATGGTTTCTTGGTCCGAGATGGCAATCCTGTCGAACTTGATGAAAGCGATGAGGATTCGATCACCTACATGGATGCAATGCAGAGACCTGACTCTGAGAAATGGCTAGAGGCCATGAAATCCAAAATGGAGTCCATGAAGGTCAACGATGTGTGGACATTGGTTGACCCACCCGAAGGAGTAAAATCCATAGGGTGTAAATTTGTCTTCAAGAGGAAGAGGGGTGCAGACGGAAAGGTGGAAACCTATAAAGCCCATCTGGTTGCCAAGGGATATCGTCAACGTTATGGTATAGACTATGACGAGATATTTTCTCCTGTGGTAATGCTCAAATCCATTCAGATTATGCTTGCGATAGCTGCCCATCTGGACTATGAAATCTGGCAGATGAATATGAAGATAGCTTTCCTAAATGGAGAGCTGGACGAAGAGGTGTATATGATACAACCTAAAGGTTCACATCCACAGATGAGTCTAAGGTGTGCAGGCTACAAAGGTCCATTTATGGACTTAAGCAGGCATCCCGAAGTTGGAACATATGTTTTGATAGGATGATCAAGACGTATGGCTTCGTTAAGAATGGAGAAGAGCCCTGCATTTATAAGTGGGCTAATGGTCCAGTAGTGGTATTTCTTGTATTGTATGTAGATGACATTCTCTTAATCGGGAATGATGTCTCTGCATTACAGGAAATAAAGATTTGGCTGTTGTCACAGTTCTCCATGAAGGATCTAGGAGTAGCTTCCTACATCCTAGGGATGAGGATCTATAGGGATATATCTAAAAGGTTGCTTGGCTTATCCCAGTCCACATACATTGATACTATGCTGAAGAAGTTCGGCATGGAGAATTTCAAGAAAGGCTATCTACCGATAGACCATAGAATTTCTCTCTCAAAGAGGGATTGTCCGACAACACCTCAAGAGAGAGAGCGTATGGATAGAATTTTATATGCTTCGATAGTGGGATCTATCATGTACGCCATAACATGTACACGACCAGATGTGGCGTACTCACTAGGAGTAGTGAGTAGATACCAATCTGATCCAGGGGAGAATCACTGGAAGGTTGTTAAAACCATCCTGAAGTATTTAAGAAATACTAAGGACCAGTGGCTTGTTTACGGTGAATCAGACTTGAGACTTATAGGGTTTATAGATTCTAGTTTCCAATCTGATCACGATGACAACAAGAGTGTGTCGAGATTTATTTTTACCCTTAATGGTGGGGCTGTCTGCTGGAAGAGTTCCAAGCAGCACACAGTGGCTGATTCAGTTTGCGAGGCAGAGTATGTCGCTGCATCAGATGCTGCCAAAGAAGCGGTGTGGTTGAGAAAATTCATCATCGAGGTTGAAGTAGCACCCTCCCTTGTTGGTCCAGTTCTGCTCTACTGTGACAGCTCTGGAGCCATTGCTCAGGCGAAGGAACCAAAAGCACACCAACAGATGAAGCATATTCTGCGCCGCTACCATCTCATCCGAGAAATCATGGATCGAGGTGATGTCGACCTTCAGAAGATCGACAGGAAGGAGATCCTGACCGACCCATTCACTAAAGCCATTGCGGTGAAGGAGTTCGACGACTTCAAGTCGAAGATGGGTATTAGATACTGCATCGATTGGCTTTAAGCCAAGTGGGAGATTGTTGGGAATAGTATCCCAAAGCCAATCGTCAACCTGTTGACGGTTGTGCTCTTTATTGTATTAGTACATAATATTGGGAATAGTGTCCCAAAGCCAATCGTCAGCCTGTTGATGGTTGTGCTCATTTTTTATATATGTACATGAATTATGAATTAATAAAAATTATTTTGGTATTTTTCATCACAAAATGTTTCATCTTCTAATGAACTCCTATGTTATGGTGAAGTCCTTAGGACTATTTAGACTCGACAAAGGAGGATTTGTCATTTAGTCCCTAAATCTGTTCGCGACCAAATGATACATTGTTACCAAGGACGACAACGTTTATCAAGCATAGGTCGTTATGTGCCATATAGGCTGGTTGTCCTCTTAACCAATGAGTGTGGAGACACTGATATGGCATACAGGTGAGATATAAGGATACATCTGCACTAAACGTGACCAACTCCGGAGCTATTTCTGCTGTCAAGATTTGCTCTGATGGAATATGGGTATAAATATCCCTCCGACCTGAGACCGCCACGGTGACTTGCAAGCAACTCACTGCACTTAGGCACTGGACTATCTAAATTTTTAATTCAGTGATGGAAGGCTGCTGGGTGTAGTCAAGTACTTGACTTGTCGGTGCGTGTGTCAAGATGGGATTGACCACTCCAGTTTAGGAGCTGTATACAGTCGTGTTTCAATTTAACAAAATCTTGGCCAGGGTAGTCTTGTGAGGAGTCACAGGACTGTTTTGAGTTGAGCATGATTCGGATGATCTGATCAGGGTTGACAGTTTAACCCTGAGTCATCCTAAACACAGGGGTCAAAAGGATAAATTATACAGTAACCATATTCATGTAGGTTCTGAGTGTTGCGATTGCGACTCTTCAACCTATCCGGACGTCGGGTGTTGCTCCTTAGATTGATTTTGATGATTACAAAGCAGTTGAAGGGGTACCAAGGATTTTCATTTGAAAAAGACTTATTGCTCTTCAGGAGCAAAATTGTAATTTTACCAAAACCCTGATTTGATAGTATCAAATGATAGAACAAAAGATTTGTGATCCAATGGTGAAAATTTTATTGATTTTGGACTTGTATTTTGAAAGATATGCATGATTGAAAATCATGAGTCGACTCATAGCACATGAGATGACTGGCACGCTGAAAATCTTGACCGGCACTATCTTGGCACTCCCAATGAGTCGACTCAATGAGTCGACCCCCAAGGCATGAGTCGACTCATGAGTCGACCTCTGTGGGTCTTTTTGCCAGTTTTATAGAACCTCGGATCCTGCTCGTTTCTGTGATGTTTTCCACAGAGGTCGACACATGAGTCGACCCCCAGGCATGAGTCGACCCATGAGTCGACCCCTGTGACGGGATTTTTTCGCAACGGCTAGTTTTTAACCCGTATTAAATGCTCTTAATGCTCTTTTAATGCAGTCTAACGGCTCTTTTTCAGCCTAGAAAGTTTTCCACTATTTCTTAAAGCTATAAAAGGGATAAAAATGTGAAAATCAACAACAAGAAAAAGGAGAACAAAAGAAGAACAAAAAGAGGAAAAAGAGAGGATTCAAAGAGAGAGATTTTGAAAAAGAGATTTCAAGCCAACGTTTCAGCCCTAAGCAAGTGCTCATTCAAATCTTTCAAGAAGCCTTCAATCCAAGCTCACCAACTCCTCAAGAGCACTTTCAAGTCTCCATCCACCTTGAGAAAATCCAAAAAGAGTCTTCTTCTTTTAAGTAAAGTGTATTTAAAGTTATATTCGCTCATTGAAGGAGCTTTTCTTTGTACTTAATTGTACTATAAATTGTTATACTCAGTTTGAGTGATTGGTTTTATTTTGGAGGGGTTCCAAAATAAGGGAAGGTTGATCCGAACCTTGAATCGGAGTGTATAGGGTTGGCTTGTACCCGAAAAATAAGTGGTCTAGCTTGGGATAGCTAGAGTCGGAGTTTCCGACGTTTATATTCGGGTTGAATACAAGTTTAGTGGATTGAAATTCCCAAGTAGGAGCTTGGGGAGTGGATGTAGGTGCAAGGTTGGCACCGAACCACTATAAATCTTTTTATTTGGTGTGTGCCTAATTGCTCTTCTTTATCTCTTCATTACTCTCTTGCATTCTTGCTCTTGCTATTAGCCTTAAATTAATTCTACTCTCCCTATTTATTTAGCTTTGTCAAACACTTCTCACAAGTCATAAGTGAAGCTTAAAATTTTTAGAAACCCAATTCACCCCCCCTCTTGGGTTGCATAGCTGGGCAACAAGTGGTATCAGAGCCCGGTGCTCTAGCCCTTCTTTGATCTAAACAATCAAAGAGCCAAAGATCTATGGCAACCCATGTTAGCACATCTTTAGCCGAGGGGCAATCCACCAACCGACCTCCACTTTTCAGTGGGTCTAATTACACTTATTGGAAAGCTCGGATGAAAATATTCATTCAAACACTCGACTATGATATGTGGAGTATCATAGTGAACGGTCCTCACACACCCATTAAAATTATAGATGGTGAGGAATCACCAAACCCGAGAAAGAATGGGATGAGGTTGATAAGAAGATGGCCCAATTAAATGCTAAAGCAATGAATGTTCTTTATTGTGCTCTTGATGCTAACGAATTTAATCGCATCTCTACCTGCTCATCTGCTAAAGAAATATGGGATAGGTTAGAAGTAACCCATGAGGGAACCAATCAAGTAAAGGAGTCTAAAATCAATATGCTTGTGCATAAATATGAATTGTTTAAAATGAAGTATGATGAGTCCATAACTGGCATGTTTACTCGCTTTACTGATATTATTAATGGTTTAAAGAGTCTTGGCAAGTCCTATACTAACAGTGAGCTTGTAAGAAAGATTCTCAGGTCCTTATCAAGAACTTGGGAAGCCAAAGTGACTGCCATTCAAGAAGCTAAGGACTTGAACATTCTACCCTTGGAAGAGCTTCTAGGATCATTGATGACTCATGAGCTAAGCATGAAGCAACATCAAGAGGAAGAAGTCAAAAAGAAAAGAACCATTGCCCTCAAATCCACAGCTCCACCAGATGAAGAAACTGATGACACTGAAGACGAAGAATAGGATGAAGAGATGGCACTCATTACCCGAAGATTCAAGAAATTTTTGAGGAAAAGGAAACAGGGGATAAGGAAGAGGCCATTCACAAAAGGGGAGCAGAGCAAAGAAAAAGAGAAAGACCAACCCTTTATCTGCTACGAATGCAAGAAGCCGGGACACTTCAAATCTGAATGCCCTCAGCTGAAGAAAGGTCCCAAGAAGTACAAAAAGAAGGCCATGATGGCTACTTAGAGTGCGAGTGATGACTCAAGCTCCGATGAAGAAAACTCAACCGAACAAGCCAACCTGTGCCTTATGGCACACGAAAATGAGGTAATTTCTGATACTCCTAGTGACTTTACATTTGAAGAATTACATGAAGCTTTCTATGATTTAGTTGATGAATTAAAGAAACTAGGAATGAAGAACAAAGAGCTAAAATTGAAAATTCAATCTTTGTTGAAACAAACTGAAAACATTTCAATTGAGAAATCCACCCTACTTCAAGAAAATCAAAGCTTAAAGAATGAAATTGCCAAGCTAAAACCAATAGTAGAAAAGTTCACCTTGAGTTCAAATAAACTTAATATGATTCTTGATAATCAAAAGGCTGTGTATGATAAGGCTGGACTTGGCTATAATCTCTTGAAGAAACAAAAATATCTGAAAAATATGTATGTAAACTCTTTAAGTAATAAGTCTTCTAATATTACTTGCTTCACATGTAGTAGAGTAGGACATAAGTCATACACTTGCTTCTCTAACAAATCTGCAAACTCAACTGTAAAGAAAATATGGGTTCCAAAAGGAACCATTATGACTAACCAAAAAGGATCCAAGAAAGCTTGGGTACCTAAAACAAAAACTTGACTTTTGCTTGCAGGTGTGTCTAGCATCCCAAGGAGGAAACAGGAAATGGTATCTTGACAGTGGATGCTCGAGACACATGACTGGTGATGAATCCCAATTCATCACTCTTGATGCTAAAGATGGAGGGATGGTCATCTTTGGAGACAATAGCAAAGGAAAGATCATCGGTATAGGTAACATTGGTATCACTCCCTCCAAATACATTGAAAATGTTTTGTTAGTAGATGGTTTAAAGCATAACTTACTAAGCATTAGTCAATTTTGTGATAAAAGATATAAGGTTATTTTTGAATCATCTGTTTGCATTGTAACTAGTCCTATTAATGATGACATTAAATTTATTGGACATAGACATGGTAATATTTATATGATAGATTTAAATGATTTAGCCAAAATAAACTTGCAATGCCTAGTGTCCTTGAATGCTAAAGTTAATGAGACTAGTTGGCTTTGGCATTGCAGACTCGCACACATTAGCATGCATTCTCTTTCAAAATTAATTAAGAAAGAATTAGTTCTTGATTTGCCAAAACTGAATTTTGAAAAGGATAGAATTTGTGATGCATGCCAACTAGGTAAACAAACAAGAGTTTCGTTTAAATCCAAAAATATTGTTTCTACCTCTAGACCTTTAGAGCTTTTGCATATGGACTTATTTGGACCTACTAGAACCACTAGTCTAGGAGGAAAATGATACGGTTTTGTAATTATAGATGATTACTCTCGTTTTACTTGGGTTTTTTTTTTAGCACACAAAGATGAAACTTTTCATGTTTTCACTAAATTTTATCGAAAAGTCACTAATGAGAAAGGATTTTCAATTCAAAATATTCGAAGCGATCATGGAACTGAATTTGAAAATCAAGACTTTGAAAACTTTTGTGATGAAAAGGGAATTGGCCATAACTTCTCTTCTCCTAGGACACCCCAACAAAATGGGGTAGTAGAAAGGAAAAACAGAATCTTAGAAGAAATGGCCCGTACCATGCTTTGTGAAAGCAACCTTCCAAGATATTTTTGGGCGAAAGCAATCAACACAGCATGTTACATTTTAAATCGTGCCTTGATTAGACAAATTTTAAAGAAAACTCCCTATGAGCTTTGGAAAGAAAGAAAACCTAATATTGCTTATTTTCATATTTTTGGTTGCCGATGTTTTGTGTTAAATAATGGTAAAGAAAGACTTGAAAAATTTGATGCTAAATCAGATGAAGCAATCTTTCTTGGTTACTCCTCCACTAGTAAAGCTTTTAGAGTTTTTAACAAAAGAACCTTAGTAGTAGAGGAGTCCATACATGTTGTCTTTGATGAATCTAACGATCTTCCTTCAAGGAAGAATGAAAATGTTGATGATGCAGATCCTCTTATAGAAGGAATGAAGGAGATCACTCTGAAAGATTCAACAATTCAAGAGGATAAGGAACATGAAGATAAACAAGATGAGGGAGGTGAAGAACATCAAGAACAACCTCAAGGTACAAATGACCTACCCAAAGAATGGAGGTATGTTCACAATCACCCTAAGGAGCTAATTATTGGTGATCCTATGCATGGGGTAAAAACTCGTTCTTTACTTAGAGATGTATTTAATCATTGTGCTTTTGTATCTCATCTTGAACCAAAAACTGTTGAAGAAGCTGAAAATGATTATAATTGGATTAATGCAATGCAAGAGGAACTTAATCAATTTGAAAGAAATAATGTATGGACTTTAGTATCAAGACCTAAAAATCATTCAATAATTGGCACAAAATGGGTCTTTAGGAACAAATTAGATGAACATGGAAATATAATAAGAAATAAAGCAAGGTTGGTTGCTAAAGGTTATAGTCAAGAAGAAGGGATTGATTTTGATGAGACCTTTGCACCTGTTGCTAGATTAGAGGCCATTAGACTTCTACTTGCATATGCTTGCTTTATGAAATTTAAATTATTTCAAATGGATGTCAAAAGTGTATTTTTGAATGGATATATTGCTGAAGAAGTCTATGTAGAACAACCCCCAGGATTTGAAAATCATGCTTTTCCTAATCATGTTTTTAAATTAAATAAAGCTCTATATGGATTAAAACAAGCACCTAGAGCTTGGTATGATAGGCTAAGCAAATTCTTACTAAATAATGGTTTTTCAAGAGGTAATATAGACACAACCCTCTTTATTAAAAAAAATCAAAATGATATATTAGTTATACAAATTTATGTTGATGACATAATTTTTGGGTCTACTAATGAATCTCTTTGTCAAGACTTTGCTAAGCTCATGCAGGGGGAGTTCGAGATGAGCATGATGGGAGAACTTACCTTCTTCCTCGGACTCCAAATCAAACAAATAAAAGAGAGAATCTCCATCACCCAAAGCAAGTACACCAAGGAACTACTCAAAAGATTTGGAATGGAGAACTCCAAACCAATTGGCACACCTATGAGCCCCTCATGTAAGCTTGACAAGGATAATGAAGGTAAATGTGTAGACTTAAAATACTATAGAGGTATGATTGGCTCTCTATTATATTTAAGTGCAAGTAGGCCTGATATCATGTTTAGTGTTTGTTTATGTGCTAGATTTCAATTTAATCCTAAAGAATCTCACTTGAATGCTGTTAAAAGAATCCTTAGATATTTAAATGGTACTCAAACTCTAGGATTATGGTACTCTAAAGACTCACTAATTGACTTAATAGGATATTCAGATGCTGATTTTGCTGGATGTAGATTAGACAGAAAAAGCACTAGTGGAACTTGCCAATTTTTTGGAGTTAACCTAATCTCCTGGTTTAGCAAGAAACAAAATTCGGTAGCACTGTCTACGGCTGAGGCCGAATACATTGCAGCCGAAAGTTGTTGTACTCAAATCTTATGGATTAAGCAACAACTCGAAGACTTTGGTATCAAACTTAATGAAACACCAATAAGATGTGACAACACAAGTGCCATAAATCTATCTAAAAATTTAATTCAACATTCAAGGTCTAAACATATTGAAATAAGACATCATTTTATAAGAGAACATGTTCAAAACAAAAATATAATTCTTGAATATGTTTGCACTGAAAATCAATTAGCTGATATCTTTACAAAGGCCCTTAGTGAGGATAGATTCTGTGAAATTAGGAGAAATCTAGGAATTCTTGATCCTTTTGCCTAAATGTTTCTCCAATTTCAAGAAATCGATGTCAAAATTTCTTTGAGCTCAATTTTTATCATCTCTCTTAGACCTAAATGCTCAAGATTATCATTCTCATAACTTGTCATTGAGCAAAATTTCTTCTCTCAAAATTTTAAATTTTTTTGGAATTTATTCATATTTTTTCTAAATTTTTGTGATTCATGAGTCGACCCCCTAGGGTCGACCCAATGGCATACTTAAAATTATTGCCAACTTCCCACGGGTTCTTTTCTTTTTAACTTAAAGCCCGTTGATGAGCCGACTCATTCTTCTTCTTCATCTTCCTCCCTCCAAGACTCGTCGTCCTCATCATTCGTTCTCTCCAAAACCAAGGATTTAGCCCAAGATCATTCTCCCTTCACATCTCCACCTCAAATCACCCCTTGGGAAAGGAGCTTCTCGCATCTTTCTTCCTTGATTGAAGTGGTTGGAGCGTGCCCTAGCTTCTACCGTTCTTCTCAAAATCATCATTTCTCTCCGCCAAAATCTCTTTCCATCCTCTAGTAACCTTCCTTCTCCTCACCCATTTGATCTTTTGAGTCTCTCTGCCTGCTCTTGTGGTGAGAATGGCCCCAAAGATGAAACTCCCTCAAAGAAGGAAATCAGTCCGTGCGCTGGAAGAAGGCATCCGCAGAAAAAGGCAAGCTTCTCAGACCTCCTCTGCTCCCATTCCAGCTTCAGTGTCTGCTCCAGCATCTTCACCAGGTCCCTCTCAGTCTCCTCTTAGCCCTAGCAAAATCCCTCTCTCTGACAGAAAGGTAGAAACCGGCAAGAATGTGGATTTTAGATTCTTTGAAAAAGAAGGTTTCTCCTTTGGGACAAAGATCAAAAATCAAGGTTGGGGATTTTACTGTTCTCTCAAGGAAGTTACATATGTAGACTTGGTTAGAGAGTTTTATCTAAATCTGCACTATGGCAATGGAACAGTAACTTCTACTGTTAAGGGAATTGATATCTGCTTAGATCCTATTATTTTGGGAGAGATTCTACATTTGTCCTGTGAGGGATATTCTAACATGGAACTCCCAGTGAAGGAAGAAGAGATCAATGTAATTTTAGGAGGAGCTTACTCGAGAAGTCTAAATAAATTAGAAGCCAAAATCTTGTCAATTCAAATGAGAATTCTACATCAATTAGTGACAAAGCTTTTCTTTCCGAGGAGTGGTAGGCATGACCTCCTTTCTGGCCGAGACATTTGTATAATGTTTCATATGATCACTCAAACCCCCTTAAACCTCCCTGCTTTAATGATTGAGGCCATGAGAGAAACACTGAATAGATCCAAGGCACATTTGCCTTTTGGTATGGCCCTCACACTGATTTTCAGGAGGTTTGGAGTTAGTTTTGAGGGGGAGGCATCTGCTAAGCTTTCTCACGCAGACACCATCAACCAACACACTCTGCACCGCATGGGATTCACTAGGATTGATGGTGGTTGGATCAAGGGTACAGAAGAGAGAGCTGAGGAGAGAGCTGAGGATAGAGTTGAGGACAGAGCTGAGGAAGAAGGTCCCTCATCTCCTCTCCATGACTTCAGGGCAGCATCTCCAGATATCCAGTTTGTTTCAGACCCAGAGGCTGGCCCTTCAGAGTTCACCAGGAGGCACACACCAGTTCAGCAGCCAGACAGTAGAGCACCTCCCTCAGAGTACAGATTGGCTGATGATCAGATTGAGCAGATTTCTCAGCGTGTGGCTTCCTTGCTTTCTCGTCAGTGGAGCACTTCTACATTTGCACCGGGATCCACATCATTGGATACATCTGATCAGACCTTGATCCCCCATATCTCCACTATATTTCAGATGATCACTGATCAGTCAGTTCGGATTCAGCAGCTCGAGGATTGCATTTTGAGACTGACTGGGAGAGTACTTGACTTACAGGGGCAAATCTTAGTTTTGGCCCATCCTCAGCCACAGGAGTCCACTATTGAGGTCACAGACCTTACTGCGAAGGCTGGCAGGCTCAGAGGTGCATTGGAGGGTGGTTATGAGTTCTTAAGGAGAGAAATCAGAGGCTCGAGTGAGCATGCTTCTACACAGTTCACTGCACTGCTTCAGTCTGTTTCGAGAGCTCTGAACATTCTTGATTCCATCAGGCTCTCTCTTGCAGTCCAGTCTTTGACCTCTGAACGTTCTCAGCCTCCAGGATCATCTCGCCCACCTACTCATGCCAGCACCTCCACTCATGGCAGAGGCAGACGAGGTAGAGGATGAGCTCCTGGTCGTGATCCATCATCTCCCCACCCCATCTCTGATACATCTAATTCCGATCCATAGAGTCATGAGCACTACTAGATCCTTGTTGTTTAGTCATGTCTGTTGTTCTTTCTAGGATCTGTCATTTTGGGCCATGTAATGATGTTAACTAGTTGACTTTTATATTATGAAATATGTATTGAAACAACTATGGTTTTAATCATCTTTTAATTATATATCTACTCTTTGTAATGGTATCAATCATCTCTTGATTATATATCTTCTCTTTGGTGTTGCTAATTCATATCTATGGTACTCAATGGCATATTTTATTTTATGATTGCTGTATTCAGGGGGAGTAAACATTAATGATTAGCATAAGAAGTTTGAAGAAACACTAAAGAGAAAATGTATTAAAAAAAGAGGGGGAGTTAACAATGTTTGATGATGTCAAAAAGGGAGAGAAATTAAAGAAAAGTATCAAAAGCAAGATTATTAAATGACTTAAAAATACAATGAGTGAATTGCTAAGCAAAAGTATCAAAAGAGAGATAAATAAGAGAGATAAATACAAAACTTAATGATAAAATGAGTGAATTGGGAGAAATTAACAAGATTGCTAACAAAATGAATGAATTGCTCTGATACCAATTGCTAAGCAAAGCAAATGAGCAACCTTTAAAATTACTTCTTAGACATGCTCTGATATGCTTTAAAATTAGACATGCTCTGATACATCTTAAAATTTGACATGCTCTGATATACCTTACAATTAATTCTTAGACATGCAATAATACACTTAATTGTTAAACTTGCTCTGATACTAAAACTAAATAATCAAATGAGAATGAGCAAATTTTCAAGATGCCAAAAAATTTGAAGAACAAGCAAATGAACAAATGAGATATTTTCAAACACGCAATTCTCAAATCATAAGGTAAATTCTGCTTTGCTCTGAAAACAAAAATAAATTTTCTACTCTGATACCAAAATCACATAATCAAATGAGCAAATTTTTAAATTATTAAGCAATAGGCAAATTATTTATGCAAATGGGCACATGTATCACATGCCAAAAGAATCAATCTTCTTTTCAAGCAAATGCACTTATGAGTTGGTAGTAAATCTCCTATTTATCTTCAAACTACCTATAATGCATTTCATTCCTTTGAAATTCATGATCATTGATTCACATAGATGCTTTTGTTCAAGTGTTCTGTCATCATCAAAAAGGGGGAGATTGTTGCTCCTTAGATTGATTTTGATGATTACAAAGCAGTTGAAGGGGTACCAATAATTTTCACTTGAAAAAGACTTATTGCTCTTCAAGAGCAAAATTGTAATTTTACCAAAACCCTGATTTGATAGTATCAAATGATAGAACAAAAGATTTGTGATCCAATGGTGAAAATTTTATTGATTTTGGACTTGTATTTTGAAAGATATGCATGATTGAAAATCATGAGTCAACTCATGAGTCGACTCATAGCACATGAGATGACTGGCACGCTGAAAATCCTGACCGGCACTGTCTTGGCACTCCCAGTGAGTCGACTCAATGAGTCGACCCCCAAGGCATGAGTCGACTCATGAGTCGACCTCTGCGGGTCTTTTTGCCAGTTTTACAGAACCTCGGATCTTGCTCGTTTCTGTGATATTTTCCACAGAGGTCGACCCATGAGTCGACCCCCAGGCATGAGTCGACCCATGAGTCGACCCCTGTGACGGGATTTTTCTGCAACGGCTAGTTTTTAACCCATTTTAAATGCTCTTAATGCTCTTTTAATATAGTCTAACGGCTCTTTTTCAGCCTAGAAAGTTTTCCACTATTTCTTAAAGCTATAAAAGGGACAAAAATGTGGAAATCAACAACAAGAAAAAGGAGAACAAAAGAAGAACAAAAAGAGGAAAAAGAGAAGATTCAAAGAGAGAGATTTTGAAAAAGAGATTTCAAGCAAACATTTCAGCCCTAAGTAAGTGCTCATTCAAATCTTTCAAGAAGCCTTCAATCCAAGCTCACCAACTCCTTAAGAGCACTTTCAAGTCTCCATCCACCTTGAGGAAATCCAAAAAGGGTCTTCTTCTTTTAAGTAAAGTGTATTTAAAGTTATATTCGCTCATTGAAGGAGCTTTTCTTTGTGCTTAATTGTGCTATAAATTGTTATACTCAGTTTGAGTGATTGGTTTTGTTTTGGAGGGGTTCCAAAATAAGGGAAGGTTGATCCGAACCTTGAATCGGAGTGTATAGGGTTGGCTTGTACTCAGGAAATAAGTGGTCTAGCTTGGGATAGCTAGAGTCGGAGTTTTCGACGTTTGTATTCGGGTTGAATACAAGTTTAGTGGATTGAAATTCCCAAGTAGGAGCTTGGGGAGTGGATGTAGGTGCAAGGTTGGCACCGAACCACTATAAATCTTTTTGTTTAGTGTGTGCCTAATTGCTCTTCTTTATCTCTTCATTACTCTCTTGCATTCTTGCTCTTGCTATTAGCCTTAAATTAATTCTACTCTCCCTATTTATTTAGCTTTGTCAAACACTTCTCACAAGTCATAAGTGAAGCATAAAATTTTTAGAAACCCAATTCACCCCCCCCCCCTCTTGGGTTGCATAGCTGGGCAACATCGGGTACCATTGCTAGATGGTCACTTTGATTAGTACAGGAATTGGTTCCTGTGCTACCGGCTTAGGTTTGAACCTGCGGGGTCACACACATTAGAGGTTCCTATCTGATCTGATGATTGATGTAAAATCCTACATGTTTGAGACTCAGTGTTCGAGAATTAGGATTCTCTGATCACGAGTTTCACACATTATGGGTATCGGGGTCAAGAGTCCCACTGGTTGGGATTTTTCGATCAGGGTTACATGTCGATGAATTCTGATGCCCAATTGCCCATTAGATTTGCATAAAGTATTTATGAGAGGTTTTATTAGTGATTTGATCACTAATTAACTCAATTTGATGGAGTAATTATTTTTGGATCAAGTCCAATTGAATTGGATTCAGTTGGGTTTGACCCGATTAGGTTAAGAGTTGACCTAATTGTCGAGATGGTTTGGTCTCTGATTTGATCAAGGGTTGGGCTTAGTCAATTCCTGATTTGATTAGGATTTTATTGAGCCTAATTAAGCCTAATTAAGTTAGGTTTAAATTAGTCTAATTGGATCTAACTTATTTGGTTCAATTAGGTTGGTTTAAATAATGAAACCACCTTGACCCAATCTCCATGCGCCACCTCACTTCCATTGCACCCATTTGAATTCATGAGAAGGAACTTCTCATGAATTTTTTTCTCATGCCAAGCCCTCTCCACACCCCACTTTAATGTACCAAATGAATGGATAAGGATGATTGGTTGGCCATTCAAATTCAAAATAAAGTTTGAATTTGAATGGGCAATCAATCTTTGCATCTTATCCCTTTTTTTATGCCCCATTTATTACATGAGAAAAGATTTCTCATGAAATCACTCCATGCACAATTTAAGCCACACCTCACATCTTTAGTGGATAAGGGATGAGTTGGTTTCCATTTGAATTCAAATTTGATTTGAATTCAAATGTGTAATTACTCATCTTTATCTTTTCTTTTGGATAAGACGTTTGATGTTGTTATAAAAGAAGGAGAAGAGTGGGGCGTGTAAGAAGAAGATTTTTTGGAAAAAAATTTTGAGGTGTGAGGAAGTCTTGTGCATGAGAAGAAAGTCTATATCTTTCCAAGAGAAAAAGAAAGAAAAGAAAGAAAAGTGGGTGCAAGGTTTTCGATGAGTTCCCTAGAGTTTTAGCCTGAGATTCGGGAAGTGAGAAAGTGAGCTACGAATGTTGTGAGCCCACAAAATCTCAAGAAGATCTTTAACATCCTCTCAAGCACGTCTGTTGATGATCTAGAGTATCCAAAGAATTGACAGACATCGATCGAAGGAGTTCGATCAGCATCGACCGTCAAAAGGGCTCTACAACGAGCTAGCACTCGTGAGGAGTCGATCAGATCAAAAACTTCATGTGGATGATCCGCAGAGGCCAGTCATGCTGTGTGGCTGCATCGCAATGATCAGACTCTCCCAACGGTGATCAGATTAAAGCAATCTACTATCCGCACAAAGGTATTATGTTCTGAACACATTACAGTAAAGTATTTACTGTTCGAATTTGAATTTTAAATTTAAATGAATGTATGACATATATCATATTTAGATCCTAGTGTAGGATAAATTCATATTAATTAATTAGATTAATTAATATTTTTTCATTATAAAATCATAATTTTGAAAAAGTTTTAAAATTATCATTTTACCCCTGCACTGAATTTTTTCACAAATGGTATCAGAGCGGGTTCTTAGATATGATATATATATTTGCATACGTAGATTAAGTTGTAATCTAAAAGTTTCAATTTAAAATTTAAAATTTAAAATTTGAATTTTGAAAGTTGTTCAAAATTCAAAATTCAAAAATTTGAAATTCAAAATTCAAAATTTGAATTTTAAAATTTGAAATTCAAAATTCAAAATTCAAAATTTTGAAATTCAAAATTTGAAATTTGAAATTTGAAATTTGTTTGAAATTTTAAATTTGAAATTTAAAATTTAAAATTCAAAATTGAAATTCAAAATTTGAAATTCAAATTTTTGAAATTTGAAATTTGAAATTTGTTTGAAATTTGAAATTCAAAATTTAAAATTTGAAATTTGAAATTTAAAATTTAAATTTTGAAATTGGTATATTTAGATATACTTGATCCAAGTAGCAAGTAATCGAATTGGGTTGGTTGCCATGGCCATCCGGTCATAGGAGAAAAATAAGGTTTAAAGGTCCTCTCCTTCCATTCGATGGGGTCTCCTATAGCGATAGGGGTGCCGCTGCAATTATATCCCATACAAATGAAGCAACGAAAGAAATTAATTGTAAAGGTTCAATTATGAAATTTATCATGAATGTGTTAGATTAGATCTAAAGGAATATTCATGATTTATTTTGATTGAGTTATTTTCTGTTATGTAATTAGCAATAGGATTGCTATTTATGAAATGTGCTGATCTATTTGTGAAATGAGTCAACATATTTGGTGAACAGAAAATGAAATCTTTCAAATTTAAAAATTATTTTCGAAATGCCAAACCCTGACCCATTAGCCTAAATACTTAATTAAAAGAATTAAGTGTTGTCTAGTAGGTCTAGAATTGTGAATTAAGATAAGACCTAAGACAATTGCATAAACTTGTGGGTCAATGGGCTAGATGGATTAGGTCCATAATTGGGTTAAACCTAAGGTTAGCTTAAAGAAATGGACTAAATTAGAGTAATTGGTCAAATCTAATCAAAAGTTGAATTAGATTAGGTCAAGGATATTCTAGACTCAACTTCAATAGTTGTAGTTGAATGGGTCCATGTCGTTAACTAGACCAAGATGGACTTAATTCATGGCTACGCGGTGAAACCCTATTTACTAAGTTGATCAAATTAAAACTAATAAACCGGTTGGTGTCTAAGGTAAGTTTGATAGTTTGACCAGGGGTTCTTAAGCAGAAGCTACTCGCAGTGATTCGATCTCTGACGAGTTAATGGCTTATCCCCACCACTGATCTCACTTACCTGGCCAACCTGGTGAATTAGATTTTGATTAGACCACTTGGTGATTAGGGCTCACCCATGTCATTAGGTAAATTAGTTTGACTGATTTAGGTGCTCCTAATGCCAGCTTTAATTAAATCTTTTTTTAATCTGACTTGGTGAAGTCAGTAGGAGGATTGAAATTGGCTGGATATTTTCTTCTCATCTATCCTTTAATAAAATCCTCAAAAATTATTAGATCCCTAAAAATGATTAAGTTATATTGATAACTAAGTCATAGCCTCCCATTAAGTGAGTGATAATGAGTCCATTAGTTTAATAATCATTGGAGGCCCAAAGGCCTGGTGCTTAGTGACTAATGGAATTATCATTCATAATATGATAATTTGGTTTGAGTGTTTTTGATGGTGGTTAGGTTGGCTGGCCAAAGTCGGGCCTGATCATTTATTGGTCTGATTCACCAAATCAAATCATGTTAATGGTTGGACCTAACCAGATCTTTTCAGTGGAGGCCAAAGCCTACTGATTAGGTTCTGGGGCAAAATTAATTACTAGAAGTTATTTAGAGAAACAACTGGTTATGAACCTACCCATAGATGCATATGGGTTGACCAACCAAAGTTGGGCTCGTGTGTAATCTGTGTGGATTCTAGTACCCACTAAGGAATTAAAGTAATTCCTCGAATTGGAGGTTGAGGCTACCAGTTCGTAAAAATACTGGGAGAAACTTTAGGCTAAAGTCCAAGTCTTTAGTATTTATAATTTATGTACTAATAGAGGTCTGGTTTTTCTTTATGCAGCTATGGCCACTACCCTGTCGCTCCGATCATTATTAGATAATAACAAGCTCATGGGACCTAATTTCGATAGCTGGTATGAAAATTAAAAATTATCCTTGAGCATGAGTGGATCCTTTATGTAGTAACGGATCTGGCACCTGAGGAACCAGCCCTGAACGTTAGAGAGACGGTTCGAGATACTTATCAGAAGTGGCTCAACGACCGCACCACCATTCTGTGCATTATGCTGGCGACAATGAATGATGAGTTCAGCCGCAGGTTCGAGAACGCCCAGCCACAGGAGATGCTTCAAATGTTGAACGACTCCTTTGGCACGCCTGACGACGTTGAAAGGCACAAAACTAGTTGTGCCATTTTTAATGCTCGGATGAGGGATGGAGCCTCAGTCACTGATCATGTACTGTACATGATCGAAATGATTGAGCACCTAAGTAAACTAGGCTTTCCCCTGCACGAGCAGCTCGGTAAGGATGCGATCCTTAATTCATTGCCCAAGTCCTTCCTCCCCTTCCTTACTCATTTTCGGATGACAAAGCCTGCAGTGAACTACCACGGCTTGTTGGGGTTGCTGCAGAACTTTGAGAAGGATCACCAGCTTCATAAGGAGTCGGTGAATATTGTGGGAGGGTCTTCTTCTGGTCATCAATCCTTTAAGAAAGGGAAGAAGAAGAATAAGAAGGTGCAGCTGCATGCTGGGACGTCTTTATAGGATCAGACCAAGAAGCGCAAGCCCGACCAGAGCCAGGCGGAGTGCTTCTTTTGCAAGAAGCAGGGGCACTGGAAGAGAAACTGTCCTCTATACATTGCTTCCCTAGACCTGAACAAGCCGAAGAAGAAGCAAGGTACTTATATGATAACACCTTGCAACTTTTTCATTTGTGATACTACTGTCTGGGTATTGGATACCAGAAGCCCTTATCATATTTGCAATTCGATGCAGGGTCTGCAGGTCAGTAGGAGATTTGATGAAGGTGAGAGATTCCTGAACGTTGGAGATCGAAGCAAAGTTTCAGTTCTAGCATTAAGAATCATGAACCTTGTAATCAATTCTCGAAACATAATTCTGAGTGAATGTCACTATTGTCCAAGCTTTTTATTAAATATTATTTCTGAAGGCCTTTTGGCCATGAACGGTTATCAATTTTTAATAAAAAAAAATATTTGCAATATCATTTTGAATGGTGTTACAATGTTTGTTGGACAACTTAATAATGGAATTTACTTTCTATCACAACCTGTTAATGTGGTTCAAACCTCCGGTAAATGCCCTAGAATAGATAATGTGTCAGAAGTCTATCTTTGGCACTATAGGCTAGGTCATATCAATAAGAATAGGATAAACAGATTGGCTCAAGAAGGAATTCTGGAAGTAGGTGATTGTGAATCACTTCCAACCTGTGAGTCCTGTCTTCTTGGTAAAATGACCAAATCACCTTTTACTGGAAAAGGTGAGTGAGCCAGTGAACTCTTGGGTCTGGTACATTCTGATGTATGTAGACCCATGAGCTCAAGTGCAAGAGGTGGATATTTCTACTTCATAACCTTCACAGATGACCTATCGAGGTATGGGTATGTCTATTTAATGAAGCATAAGTCGGAGTCGTTTGAAATGTTCAAACTATTCCGAAATGAGGTAGAAAAATAAACTAGAAAGTATATTAAAACTCTTCGATCTGATCGAGGAGGTGAATACCTTTCCAATGATTTTCTAACATATCTTGGGGAGAATGGGATTCTTTCTCAATGGATACCTCCTGGAACACCACAGCATAATGGTGTGTCTGAAAGGAGGAATCGGACCTTGTTGGACATGGTCCGATCTATGATGGGGTTTGCTGGTCTGTCGATCTTCCTTTGGGGATATACGCTCGAATCGGCTTGTTACATTCTAAATAGAGTTCCGAGTAAATCTGTAACCAAAATGCCATATGAGATATGGATAGGACGTAAGCCAGTACTCTCGCACCTTAGGGTTTGGGGGTGTCCGGCTTATGTTAAACGTTTAATTACGGACAAGCTTGGACCTAGGTCTGACAAGTATAATTTTATAGGATACCCAAAAGAAACCAAAGGGTATTACTTCTACCTAGCTGATGAGCAAAAAGTATTTGTCAGCCTTAAGGCAATCTTTTTGGAAAAGGAGTTCCTTGGTGAAGGGACTGTTGCCTCAAGGTCAAACTTGACAAAGTTCGACAGATGAAAAAATCGACACAAGTTGCTAAACCTGAACCGGATTTGGTTAGATCAGATCCGGAGCCCATTGTTCAAGCACCCTTAAGGCGATCTGGTAGAGTACCACGTCAATCGAACAGATACTATGGTTTCTTGGTCCGGGATGACGATCCTATCGAACTTGATGAAAATGATGAGGATCCGATCACCTACATGGATGCAATGCAGAGATCTGACTCTAAGAAATGGCTAGAGGCCATGAAATCCGAAATGGAGTCCATGAAGGTCAACGATGTGTGGACATTGGTTGACCCATCCGAAGGAGTAAAATCCATAGGGTGTAAGTGGGTCTTCAAGAGAAAGAGAGGTGCAGACGGAAAGATGGAAACCTATAATGCCCGTCTAGTTGCCAAGGGATATCGTCAACGTTATGGTATAGACTATGATGAGATATTTTCTCCTGTGGCAATGCTCAAATCGATTCAATTATGCTTGCGATAGCTGCCCATCTGGACTATGAAATCTGGCAGATGGATGTGAAGACAGCTTTCCTAAACGAAGAGCTGGATGAAGAGGTGTATATGATACAACCTGAAAGATTCACATCCACAGATGAGTCTAAGGTGTGCAGGCTACAGAGGTCCATTTATAGACTTAAGCAGGCATCACGGAGTTGGAACATACATTTTGATAAGATGATCAAGATGTATGGCTTCGTTAAGAACGGAGAAGAGCCCTGCATTTATAAGTGGGCTAATAGTCCAGTAGTAGTATTTCTTGTATTGTATGTGGATGACATTCTCTTAATCAGGAATGATGTCCCTGCATTACAGGGAATAAAGATTTGACTGTCGTCACAGTTCTCCATGAAGGATCTGGGAGAAGCTTCCTACATCTTAGGGATGAGAATCTATAGGGATAGATCTAAAAGGTTGCTTGATTTATCTCAGTCCACGTACATTGATACTACGCTGAAGAGGTTCAGGATGGAGAATTCCAAGAAAGACTATCTACCAATAGGCTATAAAATTTCTCTCTCGAAGAAGGATTGTCCGACAACACCTCAAGAGAGAGAACATATGGGTAGAATTTCTTATGCTTCGACAGTGGGATCTATCATGTACGCCATGATATGTACACGATCAGATGTGGCATACTCACTAAGGATAGTGAGTAGATACCAATCTGATTCAGGAGAGAATCACTAGAAGGTTGTTAAAACCATCCTGAAGTATTTAAGAAATACTAAGGACCAGTGGCTTGTTTACGGTGAATCAGACTTGAGACTTATAGGGTTTACAGCTTCTAGTTTCCAGTCTGATCATGATGACAGTAAAAGTATGTCAGAATTTATTTTTACCCTTTATGTGGAGCTATCTACTGGAAGAGTTCCAAGCAGCACACAGTGGCTGATTCAGTTTGCGAGGCGGAGTATGTTGCTGCATCAGATGTTGCCAAAGTGGTGTGGCTAAGAAAGTTCATCACCGAGCTCAGAGTAGCACCCTCCCTTGTTGGTCCAGTTCTGCTCTACTATGACAGCTCTGGAGCCATTGCTCAGGCGAAGAAACTGAAGGCACACCAACGGACGAAGCATATTCTGTGCCGCTACCATCTCATCCGAAAAATTATGGATCGAGGTGACGTCGACCTTCAGAAGATCGACGAGAAGGAGAACCTGGCCGATCCATTCACTAAAGCCATTGCGGTGAAGGAGTTCGACGACTATAAATCGAAGATGGGTATTAGATACTGCACCGATTGGCTTTAGGTCAAGTGGGAGATTGTTGGGAATAGTATCCCAAAGCCAATCGTCAGTCTGTTGACGGTTGTGCTCATTTTTGGTATATATATATGAATTATGAATTAATAAAAATTATTTTGACATTTTTCATCACAAAATGTTTCATCTTCTAATGAACTCCTATGTTGTGGTGAAGTCCTTAGGACTATTTAGACTCGACAAAGGAGGATTTGTTGTTTAGTCCTTAAATCTGTTCGCGATCAAATGATACGTTGTTACCAAGGATGACAATGTTTATCAAGCATAGGTCATTGTGTGCCATATAGGTTGGTTGTCCTCTTAACCAATGAGTGTGGAGACACTGGTATGGAATACAGGTAAGATGTAAGGGTACATCTGCACTGAACGTGACCAACTCCGGAGCTATTTCTGCTATCAATATTTACTTCGATGGAATATGGGTATAAATATCCCTCCGACCTAAGACAGCCACGGTGACTTGCAAGCAACTCACTGCACTTAGGCACTGGACTACCTAAATTTTTAATTCAGTGACGGAAGGCTGCTGGGTGTAGTCAAGTACTTGACTTGTCGGTGCGTGTGTCAAGATGGGATTGACTACTCTAGTTTAGGAGCTGTGTATAGTCATATTTCAATTTAGCAAAACTTTGGCCAGGGTAGTCCTTGTGAGGAGTCACAGGACTGTTTTGAGTTGAGCACGATTCGGATGATCTGATCAGGGTTGACAGTTTAACCCTGAGTCATCCTAAACACAGGGGTCAAAAAGATGAATTATACAGTAACTATATTCATGTAGGTTCTGAGTGTTGCGATTGCGACTCTTCGATCTATCCAGACGTCGGGTACCATTGCTAGATGGTCACTTCAATTAGTACAGAAATTGGTTCCTGTGCTACCGGCTTAGGTTCGAACCTGCGAGGTCACACACATTAGAGGTTTCTATCTGATCTGATGGCTAATATAGAATCCTACATGTTTGAGACTCAGTGATCAAGAATCAGGATTCTCTGATCATGAGTTCCACAAATTATGGGTACCAGGGTCAAGAGTCCCATTGGTTGGGACTTTTCGATCAGGGTTACATATCGATGAATTCTGATGCCTGATTGCCCATCGAATTTGCACAAAGTATTTATGAGAGGTTTTATTAGTGATTTGATCACTAATTAACTCAATTTGATTGAGTAATTATTTTTGGATCAAGTCCAATTGAATTGGATTCAGTTGGGTTTGACCCGATTAGGTTATGAGTTGACCTAATCGTCGAGATGGTTTGGTCCCTGATTTGATCAAGGATTGGGCTTAGTCAATTTTTGATTTGATTAAGATTTTATTGAGCCTAATTAAGTCCAATTAAGTTGGGTTTAAATTAGTCTAATTGGACCTAACTTATTTGGTTCAATTAGGTTGGTTTAAATAATGAAACCACCTTGACCCAATCTCCATGCGCCACCTCACTTCCATTGCACCCATTTGAATTCATGAGAAGGAACTTCTCATGAATTTTTTCCCCACACCAAGCCCTCTCCATGCCCCACTTTAGTGTACCAAATGAATGGATAAGGATGATTGGTTGGCCATTCAAATTCAAAATAAAGTTTGAATTTGAATGGGCAATCAATCTTTGCACCTTATCTCTTTTTTTACGCCCCATTTATTACATGAGAAAAGGTTTCTCATGAAATCACTCTATGCATAATTTAAGCCATGCCTCATGCCTTTAGTGGATAAGGGATAAGTTGGTGTCCATTTGAATTCAAATTTGATTTGAATTCAAATGTGTAATTACTTCTCTTTATCTTTTCTTTTGGATAAGACGTTTGACGTTGTTATAAAAGGAGGAGAAGAGTGGGGCATGTAAGAAAAAGATTTTTTGGAGAAAAATTTTAGAGCGTGAAGAAGTCTTGTGCGTGAGAAGGAAGTCCATATCCTTCCAAGAGAAAAAGAAAGAAAAGAAAGAAAAGTGGGTGCAAGATTTTCGATGAGTTTCCTAGAGTTTTAGCCTGAGATTCGAGAACTGAGATCCCACAAAATCTTAGAGAGATCTTCAACATCCTCTCAAGCACATCTGTTGATGATCCAGAGCATCTGAAGAATCGACAGACATCGATCGAAGGAGTTCGATCAGCATCGGCCGTCAAAAGGGCTCTACAACGAGCTAGCACTCGTGAGGTATCGATCAGATCGAAAACTTTATGTGGATGATCCACAGAGGCCAGACACACTGTGTGGCTATATCACGACGATCAGACTCTCCCAATGGTGATCAGATTGCGACGATCTACTACCCGCACAAAGGTATTGTGTTCTGAACATATTACAGTAAAGTATTTACTGTTCGAATTTAAATTTTAAATTTAAATGAACGTATGCTATATATCATATTTATATCCTAATGTAGGATAAATTTATGTTAATTAATTAGATTAATTAATTTTTTTTGCTGTAAAATCATAATTTGAAAAAAATTTTAAAATTACCATTTTACCCCTGCATTAAATTTTCCAACACATAAATTATAAATAAATAAAAGTTATTTTGATATTTTTTTATCATAAATTGTTTCATCTTCTAATGAACTCTTGTGTTGTGGTGAAGTCCTTAGGACTATTTAGACTCGACAAAGGAGGATTTGTCGTTTAGTCCTTAAACCTGTTCGCGACCAAATGATACATTGTTACCAAGGTCGACAATGTTTATCAAGCATAGGTCGTTATGTGCCATATGGATTGATTGTCCTCTTAACCAAGGAGTGTGGAGACACTGGTATGGCATACAAGTGAGATGTAAGGGTACATCTGCATTGAGCGTGACTGACTCTGGAGCAATTTCTGCTATCAAAATTTACTCCGATGGGATATGGGTATAAATGTCCCTCCGATCTGAGACCGCCACGGTGACTTGCAAGCAACTCACTACACTTAGGCATTGGACTACCTGAATTTCTAATTCGTGTGGACGATCCATAGAGGCCAGACATGCTGTGTAGCTATGTTGCTGTTGTGATCCAAGTGGTGTGCCCAAGGCCCAGGGGACCAGGCTAAGGCCAAGGTCCATCATTCATGAGGGCTTTATGGAGGCTCTAGGGCTAGTTGGGCCCTAGGTTGAAAGGCTATGGGCCTTTTGGGTTCTTGAGGTCTAGGTTATGTGGGCCTCAAGGGACCAACTCTTTATGGGCCAGCTCTGGGCCCTGGATAGGTAAGATTAGGTCAAGTCATGGGTGTACATGGGCTTGGGTTAACCTAATCTCCCATAGAGTTGGTCAAGGGAGTTTTCGGTTTGGGTCACTTGACCCTGTGTTTATATATACATGCACTGTATAGGTTTGATTAAGCCAAAGAATACGAAAATCTTTTCTCCCAAGTCTCTCTCTTCTCCCTCTCTCTTCAGCTATTCTCCATGCCCCAGGAGCAAGAAACCCTAGGGTTTCTTGTCACCAGGTCCATAGAAGGCAGGAAAAGCAGGGGAGGCGCTAGGGTTTTGAGCCCCTCCCCCTTTGTGCCGCCAACCATATTGCCTCTCCCTCTCTTGCAGCCACCCAAACATCTAGTCCAGGACTTGGAATCTCTTGCTACAAGGTTGGTACAAGTTTCTCTCAGATCTGGAGTTGATCTGAGGTCGTTTGAGGCACGGGTGAGATCTCCATCAACAGATCTACAGGAAAGGCTACAGCCAGACAGATCTACATGGTTTGGTTCTATCTACCTTCTTCCCTATCTAAAATATCCTGATTCAAGATCTATAAATTGAAAGACCTCGGTCCAGGCCTAATCTAGTTGGGTACCAGATCTTGGATTTTTTAGAGGTAATCTTAGAGGCGTTCTTCATCTGGAATGAAAGGCTGACGAAGAAGATAGTAACCAGGCTGATTTCGTCAAGGGCCTTCGATCGAGTCCAGAAGTCTCCAGATTTATTCGTTGCTGGTTCTACTACACCCAAGGTCTATGGGAGGACCTGGGATCATGCTCCAATAGTTGGTATCAGAGCCACATTGGTGAGGAAGCGGTTCCAAGCGCGAGAAGTTGAAGATCCCAAGTGCTGAAAATTTTCAGCAAGGTACCATCAAGGTATATTCTACACTTCTTAATTTTATATTACTTGTTTGGCTTGGATCCAGTCATGGGCAGCAATATGAAGGTCGATTTCAAGAAGTTTGATGGCAAGAGAAATTTTTTCATGTGAAAAATCTGGGTGGAGGATCTTCTGGTGCAAGCAGATCTGGATCAGGCTTTGGATGAGAAGCCTGAGGGAATGACAGATAGACAGTGGGTATCGTTGGAGAAGAAAGCATGCTCGATGATCAGAGGATGTTTGGCGGATGCGGCGTTGTATTCAGTACTGGAAGAAAAGACCCCAAAGGGCCTTTGATCGAAGTTGCACACCATGTATATGGGAAAGAATATGTGCAACAAGCTAATGCTGAAGAAGAGGTTGTACAGTCTTCGGATGCAGGAGGGATCTGATGTGATTGACCACATTCAGAGGTTCGACCAGTTGTGCACGGAGTTGATGAATATCGGGGTGAAGCTGGATGAGGAGGACAAGTCCCTGTTGCTTTTGTGTTCACTGCCAGGATCATATGACTCTTTGGTGACTACACTGCTCTACGGTAAGGAGACTATGGAATATGAGGACATGGTCTCGGTGCTGAGGTCTAATGAGCAAAGAAAAAAGTTGACTAGAGATCGGGCTCCCTAGGAGGGTTTGGTAGTAGGAGAGAGGACAAGTAGAGGCAGAGGCAGAAGTAAGTTCAGGGGGCGGTCCAAGTCTAGGAAGGGAAAGAAAGAGATGAAATGCTTCAAGTGCAACGAGTTCGGGCACTTCAAGTGAGAATGTCCACTATGGAAGAGCAAGAAGGGAGAAAGAAGTGGCTTAGAATCAGTGAGTGCAGTTGCTGGGCAGCAGGTGGAGGATGATCTACTTGTGGTATCAGATGGTCACAGGCGTTACACAGAGGAGTGGACACTAGACTCTACATGCTCACATCACTACACACCACACAGGTCTTGGTTTGCGACATACACCAAGACAAATGAGGGATCAGTGACTCTAGGCGACAATCATCCTTGCAAGGTGGCTGGGATAGGGACAGTCAGGGTGAGGATGTTTGATGGGATTGTGAGGACATTGACAAATGTAAAGCACATCCCGAAGCTGGAAAAGAATTTGATGTCACTAGGCTACTTGGAGCGCAGTGGATACAGCTTCAGCAGTAGGGCTAGAAGCAGAGTATTAAACATCTCCAATGGAGCTATAGTGGTGATGAGAGGTAGGAGGTTGGACAATAATCTCTATCACATGGAGGGATCTGTGGTGATCGAAGAGTTTGATGCAGCAGTTGCAGCACAGGACCAGCAGAGGGCTTACAGGATGTGGCACTACCGCCTAGGCCATATGGGTGACAAGGGGCTGAGGGAGTTGAGCAGGAGAGGACTCATCTCTGATCTGGAAGATGGTGCTACAGGGGAGATCTGTGAGCCTTGCGAGATGGAAAAGCAGAGGAGAGTTCAGTTCAACATCAGCACAACCCGCAGTGTAGCCCCTCTGGAGTTAGTACACATAGATGTGTGGGGACCAGCCCCAGTTTCAGCTAGGAATGGGGCCAGATACTTCATGATCCTGATTGATGATTTCTTAAGGAAACTCTAGATTTACTTCATGAAAGAGAAGTCTGAGGTCTTCACCAAGTTCAAAATCTAGAGAGCTGAGGTAGAGAAGAAGCAGGGGAGGAGCGTGAAGTGTTTGAGGTCAGACAATGGCGGGAGAGTACACCAGCAAAGAGTTCCAGGACTACTGTGAGGAGTATGGGATCAGGAGACACTTCTCAGTTAAGGGAACTCCACAACAGAATAGGGTGGCTGAGAGGATGAACAGAATACTTCTGGAAAAGGCACGATGCATGAGGCTGCAGGCAGGGCTTCCAAAGGCATTCTGGGTTGACACAGTTGACGCAGCGGGTTACTTGGTCAATCTATCACTTCACACCAGGTTGGATGGCAGGCTTCCAGAGGAGGTGTGGTCTGGGAGGACAGTTGGGTTGGGCCATCTACGGGTATTTGGGTGCACGGCCTATGTGCACATTGGAGCTGGTGAGCGGAGCAAGCTAGACGCCAGATCACGCAAGACGGTGTTTCTAGGCTATCCGTGAGGAGTTAAGGGATACAGGCTATGGGATCCCTTGGAAAAGAAGGTCATCATTAGTTAAAATGTGACTTTTGATGAGGAGTCAGTCCTACGGAGGCGAGCGGGAATGGAGGAGCAGCAGGAGCAGGAGGAGGTCCAGCAGGGCATTGCTGGATAGCTTACCTCTTTGATTTTGCCTCTTGCAGGTACTACGGGAGGACATGACATTCAGGTGGAGAACCTACCTAAGGTGTCTCCACTGGTGGAGAGGACTCGGACGGATGATCAAGGTGGAGAGGTCCAGCAGGAGCGAGCTGGACCGAGGACTAATATCGATGTTGCCCTACACAAGCCCAAAAGGACCATCAGGCAACCGGACCGATATGGCTTTGAAGAGATGCTGTCATATTCCCTGGCGACAGTGAATGGAGACCCATATACGTATCAGGAGGCTATTGAGAGTCAGGACAGAGAGCGGTGGGTCCAAGCGATGTCCGAGGAGATGCAGTCTCTCCACCAGAACCAGACATGGCAATTAGTGCAGTTGCCACAGGGGAAAAGGTCCATTGGCTGCAAATGGGTCTTCAGTTGCAAGGAAGGGCCTTCAGAGCAGGGAGGTATCAGATTCAATGTGAGGTTAGTGGCCAAGGGATGCTCCCAGAAGGAAGGCATCGACTTCAGCGAGTTCTTCTCTCCCGTCGTCAGGCATACTTCCATCAGAGTGTTGCTGAGCATTGTAGCAGCTCAGGATTTAGAACTGGAGCAGATGGATGTCAAGACGGCGTTCCTCCATGGGCATTTGGAGGAGAGGATTTACATGGAGCAGCCATCCGATTTTAGGGATCCAGGATCAGAGGGAAAGGTTTGTTTATTGCAGAAGTCGCTGTACGGGCTGAAGCAGTCGTCGAGGTAATGGTACAAGCGGTTCGACTCCTATGTGCACAGCATTGGACTTTCCAGGTGCGAGTTTGATCCTTGTGTTTATATTCAGTCTCTTGAGGATGGTTCTAGGGTGTTCCTACTCTTGTATGTGGATGACATGCTTATAGCATGCAAGAGTAGGAAGGTTGTGCAGGATCTGAAGGCATCCTTATCTCGAGAGTTTGAGATGAAGGATTTGGGCCCTGCAAGGAAGATCCTAGGCATGGAGATTTTTAGAGACCGAGCCCGAAGGGTACTGCATCTATATCAGGGGGGCTACATACAGAAGGTCTTAGAGATGTTCGGGATGAAGGGAGCAAAGCCGGCAGAGCTGCCACTTGCCGGTCACTTCAGACTCTCGAAGACCATGGCGCCACAGACTGAGGTGGAGTCTCAGGAGATGGAGATGGTCCCTTATGCTTGAGGAGTTGGGAGCTTGATGTATAAGATGGTCTGTTGTAGGCCAGACATCGCTCATGTAGTGAGTCAGGTTAGCAGGTTTATGGCGCAGCCTGGCAGGGAGCACTGAAGAGCTCTGAAGTGGATATTCAGATATGTGGCGGGTTCAGTTGGAGTTGGCATCTTCTACGAATAGCGAGGAGGTGCAGTGGGATACTCTGACATATCCAGAGAGGCTCAGGGGTTGATTGGTGGTTATGTAGATGCAGACTTCGATGGAGATGTGGATACCCGGAGGTCTACGACAGGCTTCATCTTTAGCCTGTATGGAGGTCCTATTTCTTGGAGATCGAGTCTGCAGCCTATCTCGGCCCTATCCACTACAGAGGCGAAATACATTGGGCTGACAGAAGCAGCTAAGGAGGCAATTTGGTTGAAAGATTTGTTGACGGAGATGGGCCTTACTCATGAGGCCATTAGAGTGCACTGTGATAGCCAGAGTGTACTTTTATTAGCACAGAACTCAGTCTATCATGCAAGGACAAAGCACATCGACATTCGGTATCATCAGATCAGGGAGCTTGTAGAGGATGGCAAGGTGGAGCTAGTAAAGGTACACACCAAGGAGAACCCAGCTGATGCACTTACGAAGGTACTTCCATGGGACAGCTTTCAGAGATGTGTTGAGCTGATTCGGCTGATGGACAGAGTGGAGCTGGTTGAGGCCTTGGGACACCAAGGTGGAGATTGTTGTGATCCAGGTGGTGTGCCCAAGGCCCAGGGGACCAAGGCTAAGGCCAAGGTCCATCATTCATGAGGGCTTCATGGAGGCTCTAGGGCTAGTTGGGCCCTAGGTTGAAAGGCTGTGGGCCTTTCGGGTTCTTGAGATCTAGGTTATGTGGGCCTCAAGGGATCAACTCTTTATGGGTCAGGTCTGGGCCCAGAATAGGTGAGATTAGGTTGAGTCATGGGTGTACATGGGCTTGGGTTAACCTAATCTCCCATAGAGTTGGTCAAGGGAGTTTTGGGTTTGGGTCACTTAACCCTGTGTTTATATATACATGCACTATATAGGTTTGATTAAGCCAAGGAATACAAAAACCCTTTCTCCCAAGTCTCTCTTTCTCTTCTCCCTCTCTCTTCAGCTATTCTCCATACTCCAGGAGCAAGAAACCCTAGGGTTTCTTGCCGCCAGGTCCATAGAAGGCAGGAAAAGCAGGGGAGGCGCTAGGGTTTTGAGCCCCTCCCCCTTTGTGCCGCCAACCATATTACCTCTCCCTCTCTTACAGCCACCCAAACATCAGGTCCAGGACTTGAAATCTCTTTCTATGAGGTTGGTACAAGTTTCTCTCAGATCTGGAGTTGATCTGAGGTCGTTTGAGGTGCGGGTGAGATCTCCATCAACAGATCTATAGGAAAGGCTGCAGCAGGACAGATCTATAAGGTCTGGTTCTATCTACCTTCTTCCCTATCTAGAATATCCTGATTTGAGATATCCAGGCCTGATCTAGTTGGGTACCAGATCTTTAATTTTTTAGAGGTGATCTTAGAGGTATTTTTCATCTGGAACGAAAGGCTGATGAAGAAGACAGCAACCAGGCTGATTTCATCAAGGGCCTTCGATCGAGTCCAGAAGTCTCCAGATTTGTTTGTTGCTAGTTCTGCTGCACCCAAGGTTCGTGGGAGGAGTCGAGATCATGCTCTAATAGTTGTGATGATCAGACTCTTCCGACGGTGATCAGATTGCGACGATCGACTACTCGCACAAAGGTATTGTGTTCTGAACACATAACAGTAAATTGTTTACTGTTCAAATTTGAATTTCAAATTTAAATGCATGCATGCTATATATCATATTTAGATCCTAGTGTAAGGTAAATACATGTTAATTAATTAGATTAATTAATAATTTTCACTGTAAAATAGTGATTTTGAAAAAGTTTTAAAATTACCATTTTACCCCTGTACTAAAAATTTCACTTCACCCATATGGCGCACAACAACCTATGCTTGATAAATATTGTCATCCTTGGTAACAACGTATCATTTGGTCACAAACAGGTTTAAGGACTAAATGACAAATCCTCCTTTGTCGAGTCTAAATAGTCCTAAGGACTTCACCACAACACAGGAGTTCATTAGAAGATGAAATAATTTATGATGAAAAATACCAAAATAACTTTTATTTATTTATAATTCATATACTAATACAAGAAGGAGCACAACTGTCAACAGGCTGATGATTGGCTTTGAGACACTATTCCCAACAGACTCTTGACCCCGATACCCAAAATGTGTGGAACTCATGATCAGAGAATCCTGATTCTTGATCACAGAGTCCCAAATACGTAGGACTCAGAGTCCTCAAGTATTAGGACTCTTGGTCGAAGTGTCCCAGTCCAGTGGGACTCTTCACCAGCCATCAGATCAGATAGGAACCTCTAATGTATGTGACCCCGCAGGTTCGAACCTAAGCCAGTAGCACAGGAACCAATTTTTGTACTAATCGAAGTGACCATCTAGCAATGGTACCCGACGTCTGGATAGGTCGAATAGTCGCAATCGCAACATTCAAAATCTATGTGAATATGGTTACTATATAATTCATCCCTTTTGACCCCTGTGTATAGGATGACTCAAGGTTAAACTGTCAACCCTGATCAGATCATCCGAATCATGCTCAACTCAAACAGTCCTGTGACTCCTCACTAGGACTACCCTGGCCAAGATTTTGGTAAATTGAAACACGACTGTACACAGCTCCTGAACTAGAGTCGTCAATCCTATCTTGACACACGCACCGACAAGTTAAGTACTTGACGACACCCAGCAACCTTCCGTCACTGAATTAGAAATTCAGGTAGTCAGTGCCTAAGTGCAGCGAGTTGCTTGCAAGTCACTGTGGCAGTCTCAGGTCGGAGGGACAGTAATATCCATATCTCAACGAAGTAAATCTTGACAGCAGAAAAAGCTTCGGAGTTGATCACGTTCAATACAGATATACCCTTACATCTCACCTGTATGCCATACTAGTATCTCCACACTCCTTGGTTAAGAGGACAACCAACCCATATGACAGACAATGACCTATGCTTGATAAATGTTGTTGTCCTTGGTAACAACGTATCATTTGGTCGCGAACAGATTTAAGGACTAAACGACAAATCCTCCTTTGTCGAGTCTAAATAGTCCTAAGGACTTCACCACAACACAGGAGTTCATTAGAAGATGAAACAATTTGTGATAAAAAATACCAAAATAACTTTTATTTAATTTATAATTCATATACTAATACAAGGAAGAGCACAACCATCAACAGACTGACGATTGGCTTTGGGACACTATTTCCAACAATCTTCCACTCGGCCTAAAGCCAATCGGTGCAGTATCTAATACCCATCTTCGACTTGAAATCATCGAACTCCTTCACCGCAATGACTTTAGTGAATGGGTCGGCCAGGTTCTCCTTCCCGTCGATCTTCTGAAGGTCGACATCACCTCTATCCATGATTTCTCGGATAAGATGGTAGCGGTGCAGAATATGTTTCGTCCGCTGGTGTGCCTTCGGTTCCTTCGCCTGAGCAATGGCTCCAGAGCTATCACAATAGAGCCAAACTGGACCAACAAGGGAGGGTGCTACTCCGAGCTCGGTGATGAATTTTTTCAGCCATATTGCTTCTTTGGCAGCATCTGATGCAGCGACATACTCTGCCTCGCAAACTGAATCTGCCATAGTGTGCTGCTTGGAACTCTTCTAGCAGACAGCCCCACCATTAAGGGTAAAAATAAATCCCGACACACTCTTGCTGTCATCGTGATCAGACTGGAAACTGAAATCTATAAACCCTATAAGTCTCAAGTCCGATTCACCATAAATAAGCTACTGGTCTTTAGTATTTCTTAAATACTTCAGGATGGTTTTAACAACCTTCCAGTGATTCTTCTCTGGATCAGATTGGTATCTACTCACTATCCCTAGTGAGTATGCCACATCTGGTCGTATACATGTCATGGCGTATATGATAGATCCCACTATCGAAGCATATAAAATTCTACCCATACACTCTCTCTCTTGAGGTGTTGTCGGAAAATTCCTCTTCGAGAGAGAAATTCCATGGCCAATCGGTAGATAGCCTTTCTTGAAATTCTCTATGCTGAACCTCTTCAGCATAGTATCAATGTACGTGAACTGGGATAAGCCAAGCAATATTTTAGATCTATCCCTATAGATCCTTCATGGAGAACTGTGACGACAGTCAAATCTTTATTCCCTGTAATGCAGGGACATCATTCCCGATTAAGAGAATGTCATCCACATACAATACAAGAAATACCACTACTGGACCATTAGCCCACTTATAAATGCAGGGCTCTTCTCCGTTCTTAACGAAGCCATACGTTTTGATCGTCCTTATGTTCCAACTCCAGGATGCCTACTTAAGTCCATAAATGGGCCTCTATAGCCTGCACACCTTAGACTCATCTGTGGATGTGAACCTTTCAGGTTGTATCATATACACCTCTTCATCCAGCTCTCCCTTTAGGAAAACTGTCTTCACATCCATCTGCCAGATTTCATAGTCCAGATGGGCAGCTATCGCAAGCATAATCTGAATAGATTTGAGCATTGCCACAGGAGAAAATATCTCATCATAATCTATACCATAACATTGACGATATCCTTTAGCAACCAGATGGGCTTTATAGGTCTCCACCTTTCCATCTGCGCCCCTCTTCCTCTTGAAAACCCACTTACACCCTATGGGTTTTACTCCTTCGGGTGGATCAACCAATGTCCACACATCGTTGATCTTCATGGACTCCATTTCAGATTTCATGACCTCTAGCCATTTCTCAGAGTCAAGTCTCTGCATTGCATCCATGTAGGTGATCGGATCCTCATCATTTTCATTAAGTTCGATAAGATCGCCATCTCGAACAAAGAAACCATAGTATTTATCTGGTTGACGTGGTACTCTACCAGACCGCCTTAAGGATGCAGAAACAATGGGCTCCGGATCTGATCTAACCAAATCTGGTTCAGGTTCATCAACTTGTGTCGATTTTTTCACCTGTCGAACTTCCTCAAGTTTAACCTTAGAGGCAACAGTCCCTTTACCAAGGAACTCCTTTTCCAAAAAGATTGCCTTAAGGCTGACAAACACCTTTTGCTCATCAGCTAGGTAGAAATAATACTCTTTGGTCTCTTTTGGATACCCTATGAAATAACACTTGTCAGACCTAGGTCCAAGCTTGTCCGTAATTAAACATTTAACATAAGGTGCGAGAGTACTGGCTTACGTCCTATCCATATCTCATATGGCGTTTTGGTTACAGACTTACTCAGAACCCTATTTAGAAGGTAACAAGCCGATTCGAGTGCATATCCCCAGAGGAAGATTGGCAGACCAGCAAACCCCATCATGGATCGAACCATGTCCAACAAGGTCCGATTCCTCCTTTCAGACACACCATTATGCTGTGGTATTCCAGGAGGAGTCCATTGAGAGAGAATCACATTCTCCTCAAGATATGTCAGAAACTCATTGGAAAGATATTCACCTCTTCGATCAGATCGAAGAGTTTTAATACACTTTTTAGTTTATTTTTCTACCTCATTTCAGAATAGTTTGAACATTTCAAATGACTCCAACTTATGCTTCATTAAGTAGACATACCCATACCTCGATAAGTCGTCTGTGAAGGTTATGAAGTAGAAATATCCATCTCTTGCACTTGAGCTCATGGGTCCACATACATCAAAATGTACCAGACCCAAGAGTTCACTGGCTCGCTCACCTTTTCCAGTAAAAGGTGACTTGGTCATCTTCTCAAGAAGACAGGACTCACAGGTTGGAAGTGATTCACAATCACCAAATTCAAGAATTCCTTCTTGAGCCAACATGTTTATCCTATTCTTATTGATATGACCTAGCCTACAGTGCCAAAGGTAGACTTCTGACATATTATCCATTCTAGGGCATTTACCAGAGGTTTGAACCATATTAACAGGCTATGATAGTAAGTAAATTCTATTATTTAGTTGTCCAACAAACATTGTAACACCATTCAAAATGATATTGCAAATGTTTCCTTTTATTAAAAAATCATAACCGTACATGGCCAAAAGGTCTACAGAAATAATATTTAATAAAAAACTTGGACAATAGTGACATTCACTCAAAATTACATTACGAGAGTTGATTACGAGGTTCATGATTCCTAAAGCTAGAACTGAAACTATGCTTCCATCTCCAACGTTCCGAAAACTCTCGCCTTCATCAAATCTCTTACTGACCTGCAGACCCTGCATCGAATTACAAATATGATAAAGGCTTTTGTATCCAATACCCAGGTAGTAGTATCACAAATGGAAAAGTTGCAAGGTGTTATCATATAAATACCTTGCTTCTTCTTCGGCCTGTTCGAGTCCAGGGAGGCAATGTATAGAGGATAGTTCCTCTTCCAGTGCCCCTGCTTCTTACAAAAGAAGCACTCCACCCAGCTATAGTCGGGCTTGTGCTTCTTGGTCTGACCCTGTGCAGACGTCCCTGCATGCGGCTGCACCTTCTTATTCTTCTTCTTCTTGTTCTTCTTCCCTTTCTCAAAGGGTCAATGACTAGAAGAAGACCCTCCCACAACATTCACTGACTCCTTATGGAGCTGGTGGTCCTTCTCAAAGTTCTGCAGCAACCCCAACAAGCCATGGTAGTTCACTGCAGGCTTTGTCATCCGAAAATGAGTAAGGAAGGGGAGGAAGGACTTGGGCAAAGAATTAAGGATCGCATCCTTATCGAGCTGCTCGTGCAAGGAAAAGCCCAGTTTACTTAGGCACTCAATCATTTCGATCATGTACAGTACATGATCGGTGACTGAGGCCCCATCCCTCATCTGAGTATTGAAAATGGCACAACTAGTTTTGTGCCTTTCAACATCATCAGGCGTGCTAAAGGAGTCGTTCAATATTTGAAGCATCTCCTGTGGCTGGGCATTCTCGAACCTGTGACTGAACTCATCATTCATTGCCGCCAGCATTATGCACCGAACGGTGGTGCAGTCGTTGAGCCACTTCTGATAAGTGTCTCGGATCGTCCCTCTAGCATTCGGAGCTGGCTCCTCAGGTGAGGGATCTGTTACTACATAAAGGATCCATTCATGCTCAAGGATGATTTTCAATTTTCGATACCAGCTATCGAAATTAGGTCCCATGAGCTTGTCATTATCTAATAATGACCGGAGTGACAGGATAGTGGCCATAGCTGCATAAAGAAAAATCAGATCTTTATTAGTACAAAATTATTAATACTAAAACTTGGACTTTAGTCTAAAGTTTCTCCCAGTATTTTTACGAACTGGTAGCCTCAACCTATAATTCGAGGAATTACTTTAATTTCTTAATGGGTACTTGAATCCACACAGACCACACACGAGCCCAACTTTGGTTGGTCAACCCATGTGCATCTATGGGTAGGTTCATAACCAGTTGTTTCTCTAAACAACTTCTAGTAATTAATTTTGCTCCAGAACCTAATCAGTAGGCTTTGGCCACCACTGAAAAGATCTGGTTAGGTCCAACCATTAACATGACTTGATTTGATGAATCTGACCAATAAATGATCAGGCCCGACTTTGGCCGGCCAACCTGACCACCATCAGAAAGACTCAACCAAATGATCATATTATGAATGATAATTCCATTAGTCAATAAGCACCAGACCTTTGGGCCTCCAGTGATTATTAAACTAATGGACTCATTATCACTCACTTAATGGGAGGCTATGACTTAGTTATCACTATAACTCAATCATTTTTAGGGACCTAATAATTTTTGTGGATTTTATTAAAGGATAGAAGAGAAGAAATTAACCAGCCAATTTCAATCCTCCCACTGACTTCACCAAGTCAGATTAAAAAAGATTTAATTAAGCCAGCATTAGGAGCATCTAAATCAGTCACACTGATTTATCTAATGACATGGGTGAGCCCTAATCACCAAGTGATCTAATCAAAACCTAACTCACCAGGTTGGCCAGGTAAGTGAGATCAGTGGAAGGGATATGCTATTAACTCGTCAGAGATCGAATCAATGCGAGTAGCTCTTAGTTAAAAATCACTGGTCAGACTGTAGAACTTACCTTAGACACCAACCGGTTCATTAGTTTTAGGTTGATCAACTTAGTAAATAGGGTTCCACCGCGTAGCCATGAATTAAGTCCATCTTGGTCTAGTTAAAGACATGGACCCATTCAACTACAACTATTGGAGTTGAGTCCAGAGTGTCCTTGACCTAATCTAATTCAACTTTTGATTAGATTTGATCAATTACTCTAATTTAGTCCATTGCTTTAAGCTAACCTTAGGTCTAACCTAATTATGGACCTAATCCATCTAACCCATTGACCCACAAGTTTATGCAATTGTCTTAGATCTTAATTCACAATTCTAGACCAACTAGACAATACTTAATTCTTTTAATTAAGTATTTGGGCTGATGGGTCAGGGTTTGGTATTTCAAAAAAAAAAATTTAAATTTGAAAGGTTTTATTTTTTGTTCACCAAATGTGTTGACTCATTTCACAAATGGATCAGCACATTTCATAAACAGCAATCCTATTGCTAATTACATAACAAAAAATAACTCAATCAAAATAAATCATGAATATTTCTTTAGATCTAATCTAACACATTCATGATAAATTTTACAATTGAACCTTTACAATTAAGTCCTTTCACTGCTTCATCTGCATGGGATATAATCGCTCGACACCCCTACCGCCATAGGAGAACCCCATCGAATGGGAGGAGAGGGCCTTTAAACCCTACTTTTCTCCTATGACCGGACGACCATGGCAACCAACCCAATTAGACTACTTGCTACTTAGATCAAGTATATCTAAATATACCAATTTCAAAATTTAAATTTTAAATTTTAAATTTCAAATTTTAAATTTTGAATTTCAAATTTTAAACAAATTTCAAATTTCAAATTTTAAATTTTTGAATTTCAAATTTTGAATTTTAAATTTTGAATTTTAAATTTAAAATTTTAAATAAATTTTAAATTTTAAATTTAAACTTTTAGATTACTTCTTAATCTATGCATGTAAATGTATATCATATTTTAGAACCTACTCTGGTACCATTTATGGTGAATTTCTGTGCAGGGGTAAAACGATAATTTTAAAACTTTTTCAAAATTATAATTTTATAGTAGAAATTATTAATTAATCTAATTAATTAACATATATTAACCCTACACAAGGATCTAAATATGATATATATAGCATGCATTTAAATTTAAAATTTTGAATTCTATAGTAAACGTTTTATTGTTATGTGTTCAGAACACATTACCTTCGTGCAGGTAGTCGATCGCTGTAGTCTGATCACCATCGGAAAGGTCTGATCATTACAATACAGTCACATAGTATGTCTGGTCTCCACAGATCATCCACATGAAGCTCCCAGTCTGATCAGCTCCTCACGAATGCTAGTTCGTTGCAGAACCCTTTCGATGGCCGATGCTGATCGAACTCCTTCGATCGATATCTGTCGACTCCTCAGATGCTCTGGATCATCAGTAAAAGAACTTGAGAGATTGATGAAGCTCTCTCTAAAGTTTGGTGGGCTCACGACACTCGTAGCTCACCTTCTCACTTCCCGAACCCTAGGCAGAAACCCTAGGGTACTCACAAAAGACCCTGCGCCCTTTCTCTCTTCTTTTTTTTTTTCTTTTCTTTTCTTTTCTTTTCTCATGCAGAAGGTCTTTTTCATGCCACCCTTTCTCTCTCAGATAAGATATCCACACACCCCACCTTCTCTTTCTTTTTAAAACGGTGCAAGACCACGTCTTTACAGCATTTTCACCGCGTGAGAGGATAAAGCTAGGTGGTTGCTCACTTGAATTCAAATCGAATTTGAATTCAAATACCAACCAACCTATCCTTATCCACTCAAGGTGTGAGAAGAGAAAGGGTGTGGGTTCTTTGTGCGTGGAGAATTTACATGAGAAACTTTTTCTTGTGTAGAGCAAGTGGCGCACAAGTGGATAAGGTGGCGCATGGGATTAGTTGCTCATTCAAATTCAAACATCATTTAAATTTGAATGGCCAACTAATCAATCTTTATCCACTTAAATGGCACACAAGGGAGGGGCATGGAAAGGCTTCTGCATGGAGAAAATTCATGAGAACTTGTTTCTCATGAATTCAAATAGGCGCAGGTGGGTGAGGTGGCGTAGGGAGATAAGTCAAAGGTGGTTTGAAATTTTAAACCAATCTAATTGAACCAACTTTATCAAAATAGATTAGGCACAATTAGACTAAGTTAAACCCAACATAATTAGGCTTAATTAGGCTCAATAAAATCTTAATCAAATCAGAAATTGATTAAGCCCAACCCTTGATCAGATCAGGGACAAACCACCTTGGCGATTAGGTCAACTCTTAACCTAATCGGGTCAAACCCAACTGAATCCAATTCAATTGGACTTGATCCAAAAATAATTACTCAATCAAATTGAGTTAATTAGTGATCAAATTACTAATTAAACTTCTCACAAATATTGAGTCCAAATTCGATGGGCAATCGGGCATCAAAGTCCATCGATATGAAATCTTGATCGAAGAGTCCCAAACCAGTGGGACTCTTGACCTCGGTACCCAAAATGTGTGGAACTCATGATCAGAGAATCTTGATTTTTAATCACAGAGTTTCAAACACATAGGACTCAGAGTCTCTAAGTATTAGGACTCTTGGTCGAAGAGTCTCAGTCTAGTGAGACTCTTCACCAGCCATCAGATCAGATAGGAACCTCTAATGTGTGTGACCCCGCAGGTTCGAACCTAAGCCGGTAGCATAGGAATTAATTTTTGTACTAATCGAAGTAACCATCTAGCAATGGTATCCGATGTCTGGATAGGTCGAATAGTCACAATCGCAACATTCAGAACCTACGCGAATATGATTACTGTATAATTCATCCCTTTTGACCCCTGTGTATAGGATGACTCAAGGTTAAACTATCAACCCTGATCAGATCATCTGAATCATGCTCAACTCAAACAGTCCCGTGACTCCTCACTAGGACTACCCTGGTCAAGATTTTGCTAAATTGAAACATGACTGTACACAGCTCCTGAACTGGAGTAGTCAATCCCTTCTTGACACACGCACCGATAAGTCAAATACTTGACTACACCCAGCAGCCTTCCATCACTGAATTAGAAATTCAGGTAGTCCAGTGCCTAAGTGCAGTGAGTTGCTTGCAAGTCACTGTGGCAGTCTTAGGTCGGAGGGACAGTTATACCCATATCCCATCGGAGTAAATCTTGACAGCAGAAAAAGCTCCGGAGTCGGTCATATTCAGTGCAGATATACCCTTACATCTCACCTGTATGCCATACCAGTGTCTCCACACTCCTTGGTTAAGAGGACAACCAACCCATATGGCAGACAATGACCTATGCTTGATAAACATTGTTGTCCTTGGTAACAACGTATCATTTGGTCGCGAACAGGTTTAAGGACTAAACGACAAATCTTCTTTTGTCGAGTCTAAATAGTCTTAAGGACTTCACCACAATACAGGAGTTCATTAGAAGATGAAATAATTTATGATGAAAAATATCAAAATAACTTTTATTTAATTTATAATTCATATACTAATACAAGAAAGAGCACAACCATCAACAGGCTGACGATTGGCTTTGGGATACTATTCCCAACAGTTCAAAACCAACTAAAAAAAATTTAGGATAAAATTAATTACTAGAAGTTATTTGGAGAAATAATTGGTTAAGAACCTACCCATAAATACACATAGATTAACCGACCATAGTCGGGCTCATATGTAGTTTATGTGGATTCCAGTACCCACTAAAAAATTAAGGTAATTCCTCAAATTGGAGGTAAAGACTATCAATTTATATAAAATAATGGGAGGACCTTTAGACTAAAGTCCAAGTCTTTAAGATTAAATAATTTATATAATAATAAGTTTTAATATTTTTTCTTTTAGTGATGGCTAGTAATTTATCGCTCCGCTCACTGTTGGACAGTGACAAGCTTATAGGATCAAATTTCGATAATTGGTATTGAAAGTTGAGAATAGTTCTCGAGCATAAAAAAATTCTATATATGATTATGAATTCAGCACCTAAAGTACTAGCTCTCAATGCAAATGCACGATCAGAGATACTTATCAGAAATGGCTCAATGACTATACGAAAGTATGTTGCATAGTGAGAACTACTGTGAATGACGAATTTAGTTATAAATTTAATGATGCTCGGATAAAAAAAATACTTTAAATGTTGAATAAATCTTTTGGCACACTTGAGGATTTGTCCTTACTAGGACATCGATCTTCTGATAGAGGAAAGACAAGTATGGTGCAGTGGTATCATGCTAGGACTCCTAAGCCCAATCGAACTAATTAGTCTAAGACAGACCAGAGTCAGGTAAAGGATTGTCCTCTATATCTAACCTCCCTTGATCCGATCAAGCTTAGAAAGAGAAATTAGTAAAGGATTATTAGATAAGATACTTATATGATAATATCTTATAGTTTCTCTATCTGTAATACTGCTACCTGAGTATTGGATACCGAAAGTCCAATTCATATCTACAATTCATTGCAATGACTTTATATTAGTAAAAAATTTGAGAAGAGCGAATGATTCCTGAATATTGGAGATGGAAGAGCTGTTCCAGTTCTAGCTATAGAAAAAGTTTAGCATATTCTTAATTTAAGTGTCATTGTTTTAGATGATTATCATGATTGTCCATCTTTCCTTATGAATATTATTTCCATAGGCCTTTTGGCTAAGGATGGTTATAATTTTTCAATAAAGAAAAAATTTTGTGATATCATTACGAATGATGTCACGATTATGCATGGATAATTAAAAGATAATATTTATATTTTATCACAGTCTGTTAGCGTAATGCACACATCAAACAAACATCCTAAAATAGATAATGTCACATAGGCCTACCTTTAGCATTGTAGGCTCGATCATATAAATGAGAATAGGACAAATAGGTCAACTAAAGAGAAAATCTTTGAGATCAATGATTGTGAATCATTGCTGTCCTGTGAGTTCTGTCTCCTTGAAAGATAACCAAGTCATCCTTTACTAGAAAGGGTGAACGAGCCAGTGATATTCTGAGTCTAGTACATACTAATGTATGTGGACCTATGAACATAGGCACCAGAGGAGGGTACTAGTATTTCAATACATTAATTAATAGCCTATCAAGATATGGGTGTTGGGTTCTAATGATGCAGCAGAATATAAATTTTAAAAATTTTAACATGCATTTAATAATTGAAAATAATGTTTAACAATTAAACAAGAGTATCGGAACACAAAACCCTAGGAACCCCTTGATGATTACAATCAAACGATCAAAAAGATATATATCAAGAAGAGATCCAAAGTCATATACCATTGAGAAGACCATAATCTGGTAACATTGAAACCTCCATGAGACTTCAAAGTAGAAGCCCTCCAATGATGATCCACACAGGATTGATCAGGATTCTTCCTAACTCGACATGATGCTACAGCCTTCTTCGTAAGTGCGTTATGGATTGTCCTTTGCAAGAACTGGTTGCACCATAGCTTGTATGCCTTCATGACCTCCACTAAGATCTCTTTAAAAAAAAATTTTCAAAAGATCACACCACACACAAATCAAATTTTATGTTCAACACATGAACAATCTGATTTTTGGACAAGCATCTCATGCTTTTCATTTTCTCTCTTCCCTTCCTTTCTATTTTTCTCTCCCTTTTCATTATCTTTTTCACTTTATATTTTTTCCACCTCTTCCTTATCTAATCCCATATCCAAACCAATTTTTGGATGATTTTTATGCCATATGGGATACCCCTTATATAAGGAATGAAGGGGCACCACATAAGACACCAAGGGGCGCCAACTCTTGGCATCCCATCTCCCTTACACACATAAATTAATTTTTTGCATGTAATATAAAGCTTCAAGGCATGGAATAGGAAGATATTAACAAGCAAAATGACTCCTCCTCTACATAAAAAAATCTGGATGCCATCTTATGGTGCATGGAATTAAGGAAGCACATGAGAAATTAAGAGTCCTTAACAATTAAGACTCTTCCATAAACTCAATGCATATATGAAAGGGTGTCCAATAAATTTGGCATTCAAACTCCTTGCTAGAGAAGGACTCTTCCTTCTCTTCTGCATCCATAATCCAAAGAGCCATCATATGACACGATGAAATAAGAAACGCATGGAGAAATAAAGGAAAGAATTAAGAATCCAATGTGAAATGGACTCTTCCATTTCAATGCCAAAGAATGAGGCATCCCAATATTATTTTGGCATGGAGTTCCTTCCTAGAGAAGGACTCCTTCTCCTCTTCCATGTCCACAAGTCCCAAGGCACCATCTGATGGCACACAAAATTAAGGGACGTGTGGAAGATGTAAGAGAATTAAGATAAGTAAAGGAGAAGGACTCCTCTCCTTAACTTTCAAAATAAATGTGATGCCACAAATAAATTGGCATGTGGTTTATAGCATGGAGGTGGCGGATTCACATGGAACTCTTCCATAAAATCTAAATAAACCAACTAATAAATAGATGGTTCAAACCCAGTCACATTAGGTCAAGGCAACAAGCAAAAGGTTAGTACAAACATATTTGCACGGAACCCAATTAGAAACTTGGGTTAATTCATGTGCTAGCAATTTAATTAACCCATTAGATTTACAATAAATCTAAATAGATTAGACCAAGATCAAATTCTTATTGTATGTGACCCATTGGGTTTCAAATCTAGCCAGCAGTAGACCAAGACTCTCGACGTAACCCTAATCCGATTGGATTAGGTCAGCTCAAGAGTCCCAATCAACTAGGACTCTTTCTAATTGATTTTTGAATTAAACTCTTTTAATTCTGATGAGTCCACAAGTCAAAATTGATATCTAACAATATGTCATGACTATCTGAAAGATTTAAAATTTGATAGAAATACCAAAATTATCCTTTCATGATGAGTTACCATGCAATTCAATCCTTCGATCACATAATATTCCAAAAAAGCCATGGGCATAGAAATATGTCAATCTCAAATACTTATCCATATATATCTCGATCTGATGATAATGACTCAATTGATGAATCAGTAGAAACCATTTCTACTGTTCATTCCTGCTTTGGCCAGAGACTCTCAGAGTCATCATCCTATGAGATCACATAGGATGTTCTTTGCTCCCATAAGGAGTGACCGATTCTTTATTGACCACTCACAACCTCCATGCATACTTCACCATATCCAGAATATCGCACACATATCTCAAAGTGATGTGTTAGGGAATAAACCAAAATAAAGGTCCATGTACACAAGGTACCATGGTGATCTCAGGTCAAAAGATCACATACACTACTCCCACAGAAGAACCATTTGTTGACATGCTGTAAGACTCTATCAGATATTCTTTTGAAGGTCAGTTCAATGAACTCATTCTCTAATGAGCACCTACATCCTTGTATTAGTGTCACCATATAAGTGGTTGTGAGATCAACCACCTTCTCCATTAAGCATACATAAGATGTACCAATCTTTCCGACATCATCAATCTCTGACTCGATGATCCAATGATTGAAAATATTTTAGATTGAGGCTATCAAGATTTTAGATCTCACTGGCATGATCTCATCATGGTCCTAAAATCATTATCCTAATCTATGGGGTTTATCATAATCATAAAAATATGATGCAGCAAATGATAAAACATAATATCTCATAATAAAAAAAACTAATGTCATGCGAATGAGTAGAAAAAAAATAAAAAAAATTAATTCACATCTCTATGCGATTGGCTTGTAGGACACTATTCTTTCAATCTTCCACTTGTACTAAAATCAATCGCCCCTATACCTGATGCCCATGCAATCAGGATGACGAACATACTGCTACTATGTAAGGCCTAGTGAACTGGTCCTATTATACTGTTTTTTATATGAACTCATTTTATGATCAAATCATGAATGAGGTGAAAGTACCTAGGATGTGCGTAGGTACCTGGTGAGACCACACCCAACTTTGTGATGAACCCTTTCATCTGATGATTTTCCTTAGCAATCTTTACTAACAATAATTAACTGAGTCCAACATAGCTTGTTGTTTGGAACCTTTCTAATTCACTGCCTCTCTAGTACTTCTTAAGTACTTAGATAATACTTTTCATAGTTTTCAAAAGATTCTATCATGGACCTGCTTGAAATCAATGATTATACACAAAGCATAAATCATATCAGACTTGATATATTGAATATATAGATAAGTAAACTCCTTTACACCCATTCATGTTGAACCTCTTCAACATAAATTCTATGTACCTAGACTGGGACAAGCCTAGCATCCACTTACATCTATCCCTATAGATGCCTAGTATATTGGATGCTTAATCTAAGTCTTTTCTATGAAAATATTTGTGATAAGCACGTCATTGATCGAGTGTAATGTCAGGACTACCTTCCCAATATGTAGTATGTCACCCACATGCAAAATCAAGATGATAGTGGGACTCCCACCTATCTTCTTGCACACACACATGGTTCTTTATATTTAATAAAATCAAATATTTTGATGATCTTATCAAAAATAAAAGTACCTACTCCTCAATGCCTATTTGAATCCATAAATACATTTGTCTCCCACTAGAGACAAATTTTTTAGATGGTATGTGGCAATAGCAAAAATTTGGATTGACATTCCTGTTAGCAACTCATTGGATCATACCCATAGGTGCTTCAACCATAGTTCATACTTGGTTGATGTACAGGGAGTTAATTTCGAAAGTCATAGTTTCAAGCCATCTGTCAGAGTCTCTACTCTTGACAATCTTCGAATAGGTCAAGAAAATATCATTCTCAATGATGTATGGTGTATCGTCATTCTCAATGATAAATCCATATTTGAGTGGTACATTACACACTCAAATTGACCTTAGGCGAGGAGGTATGTTTCATAGTAGTGCCTCATCAATGAACACATCTAGTTGAGAATCAACTTGTGGACACTCCATAGGTTATGATAGGATAGTTCATAAGTTTTGAACTTCTCAAGTTCAATTATCCTCCCACTGTCTCCTTTCTTAGAAAATTTTTTTTTCTTAAAAAGTGGCATACCTACTGACAAAATACTTTAGTCCAGTAAGGTGGTAGAAATAGTATCATATACTCCTCTTTAGGAAAACCTAAAAACACATATGAACCTATTTTAGCACAAACTTATGTACATCAACTCTTTTCACATAAGTTGGCAACCTACCCTTTTGCCATTTCCATATATGGAGTGCTCGTTACAAATTTTATTGATATCTAATTCAAAATATATATACAGCAACTTCTATCACATTTTCTAGAATGAAACAATAAGATTGGTGAAGCATTTTAAAGAACACATCATATCACATATGAAGTGTGAATCTCTGGGTCGAGATATTATTAGTCTTCGAACATCCATATGTTCAAGACTTAATATCTTGCTTGCCCTGAGATATGTGACCATCATATATTTATTTCTTGTTCTCATCAACATGAAGAACAACATCATTGAGTGATAGAAATATGAGATCATAGTCCTAAAATTTATCGAAAGGAGAGTAACTTTTACTCTCAATATTAATTTCAAAACTATACTTCAATAGCAAAAGATTTGAAATAATATTTTTGATAAATTTAGACTCATAACACTGGTCTACTAGTTTCTAAAACCTTGCTCGAAGGTTGCATAGGTTCCTATAGCCTCAGCATAAATGGACTATCCATCAGTGCCAAAAGGTAAGTAGTCACCTCACTTCAGCTTCATAGGTTCAGCAACACTTTGCATAAGAAGAACCTATATAAGGTATCTCATACCCAAAATTTTAAAGCTGAAAATACTCAATGATAATTAATTTGTATCTCATATAAATTATTAGCAGATGCAACTTTTGCATCTTGCTCCTGCTTTATATTTGCAAGATAACTCTTGCAATTTAATTTTAGTATTCATCATTACTGTAATAATTAGATACCCTTAGTGAAGATATTCTTCACTTTCATTTCTTCAACCATTCTATGAAGTTTGATCAATTTAAAAATATATTTTGCAGTGATAGCAAAGATGCATATTTGTATATAAGAACATTCAAGGATTACTCATGATGACATGCATAATTTAGATGAGATTTTTATCTAATTGTATCTCCCACTATTTTAACAAATTTCATAGCCCTCAAGTATGAAATCGAAAAAAACTATCATGAAGTTTTTTAGTGGGGTTGAGATCCCAATTTCTCATAAAAAACTTTATGGATAGCACAACAAGCTCTTATAAGTTCAAGGGTAGGTAACTCTTTATCAATTATATCTCATGCAATTCTCAACATAACTTTTACTTCTAAAATACTTATAGCCTTATGGATAGCACAATAAACTATAATATTTTAGTCAAATCATACCTTTCAATCTTATATGGTCATATCTGAATAATACTATCCTTGTGGATAGCACAACAAGGCAGCACTACCAGAATATACCATAAGCATCACTAAGTCAACATCATACCAATCACTATAGCAAGCCTTGTGGATAGCACAACAAACTAATTATAATTTTTTGACATACTCTATTGACCTAGTATGAGCTAATTACTATTAGCTTTATTATGCACCAAGACAGTATGAAATCAGTCCCTACAGCAAGCCTTGTGGATTGCACAATAAGCCTACTATAGTTCTTGACATAATACAGGCTTAGCATGAAGGAACGCATGGGTAGTGTTCTTAACACTTCACCATTATGACTTAATATATTTTATATGAGAGGCTTAGGTCTCATGCACATCCAAAACATATATATGCATTATATGCTATGTAAATTCTAATTTCTAACTACCAACATGTAAGAGCATATAAAGGAAGACAAATGGTTATGGACATTTGAAAAAATCATTCGAGTCATAGGATGATCTATGGGTCTAATCCTAAGTGCATCATAGATTGAACTATCTCATGGTCAATTTTAACGTGTCTCTGCTCTCCAATTGCCTGATAGTCTATTCATCATTTTCATGAAGTCTACCATAAATGCTTAACCTTTATTTGAAAATAGAATGAAATAATTTTTATCTATTCTCAAATAATTTTTTTTCAATTATCTTACATCAACATATAAGAATCCCAATCAATAGTTGAGAACATACAAAAGAAAGGTTCAGCTGATAATATAATGCATCAAGGGCATCGAGCTCCTATTGCAAGTCTTACAGATGCATTTATATAATTAGCCAATAGGAAAGCATTTATACATACATCCATCACATGGATGTTCTATAGTCCATAATAATTCAACATACATTTTATATCAATTATAAAATATTATAACAAACTACTCATATTATTTCAATTGCGATATCATTCAAACACATGTCAATGGAGATGTTAAAAATTATGGACATAGGACCCATCTAGGATTTTTTATTCGGGTTCAACACTTGATCCAAATTTTAACTTTAAGTCAATCATTTGTCATTCATTTGAGTTGAGTTGACCAATTTTTAGATTAACCATAATCTAATTAGGTCAACATAGATTCAATCAATCATGACTCAAACCCTAATCCAATTAGGTAAATGATAATTTTGATTAACCTTAATTTAAACATGATTTTTAATCAAATTAAAACTATGAATTTTATTTAATCTATAATCATTAACTTTAATCATATTAAAATAATAAACTATAGTTAAACAAATCCACCAGCAAAAATTCTAATCCATGTCTGATGCATCCTTTCCATGATTAAATTTTTTTGGCTCCACACATACCTCAGGCAACAACCAAAATGATCGACCTACAATAGTGAGTGCCTGATAACATGGTGGTCGGCCCTTGGATCTTAGCTAAATGCATCAAATGTAAAAATCCTAAGTCTTGGTAATGTACATCCATATGTAGCATTTCAAGGCCCCGTACATCACATGCACTGAATTTCAATTCTATCGAAAAATAAATTATAGAATCTAATCTCAAACTTGTCTCACAAATCTAAAGACCATAGAATTTTATATCCAAAGTTTGAACATAAATTGATAACACTTTATTATAAAAAAAAATACATCAATAATATCAAGTTAACATCAATCAGAAAATCTGATTTTGACATAGTTTGAACTAGAACTAATCCATATCACAAAAATAATATAAAATTTGATTGAATCAATCAAGGGTGGCTTTAATACCATAGTTAGATTTCAATGATGCAGCAAAATATGAATTTCAAAAATTTTAATATGCATTCAATAATTAAAAATAATATTTAATAATTAAATAAGAGTATCAAAATACAAAACCCTAGGAACCCCTTGATGATTACAATCAAATGATCAAAAATATATATATCAAGAAGAGATCAGAAGTTATATACCAACAAGAAGATCATGATCTGATAACTTTGAGACCTCCATGAGACTCCAAAGCAGAAGCCCTCCAATGGTGATTCACACAGGATTGATCAGGGCTCTTCCCAACTCAACATGGTGCTGCAGTCTTCTTCGTAAGTACGCTGCCGATTGCCCTTTGCAAGAATTGATAGCACCATAGCTTATATGCCTTCATGACCTCTACTAAGATCTCTTTAGAAATTCTTTCTCAAAAGATCACACCACACAAAAATCAGATTTTATGTTCAACACATGAACAATCTGATTTTTGGACAAACATCTCATGCTTTCTATTTTCTCTCTTCCTTTCCTTTCTATTGTTCTCTCCCTTTTCATTATCTTTTTCACTTCAAATTTTTTCCACCCCCTCCTTATCTAATCCCACATCCAAACCAATTTTTGGATGATTTTTATGCCATATGGGATGCCTCTTATATAAGGAATGAAGGGGCACCACATAAGACACCAAGGGGTGCCAACTCTTGACGTCCCATCTCTCTTACATGCACAAATTAATTTTTTGCACGTAATCTAAAGCTTCAAGGTATGAAATAGGAAGAGATTAACAAGAAGAAGGACTCCTCCTCTATATAGAAAAATTTGGACACCATCTTATGGTGCATGGAATTAAGGAAGCATGTGAGAAATTAAGAGTCCTTAACAATTAAGACTCTTCCATAAACTCAACGCATATATAAAAGGGTATCCAATAAATTTGGTGTTCAAACTCCTTGCCAGAGAAGGACTCTTTCTTCTCTTCTGCACCCATAATCCAAAAAGCCATCATATGACATGATGAAATAAGAAATGCATGGAGAAATAAAAGAAAGAATTAAGAGTCCAATGTGAAATGGACTCTTCCATTTCAACGCCAAAGAATGAGGCATCCCAATATTATTTTGGCATGGAGTTCCTTCCTAGAGAAGGACTCCTTCTTCTCTTCCATGCCCATAAGTCTTGAGGTGCCATCTAATGCTGCACAATATTAAGGGATGTGTGGAAGATGTAAGAGAATTAAGATAAGTAAAGGAGAAGGACTCCTCTCCTTAAATTCCAAAATAAATGTGATGCCACAAATAAATTGGTGTGTGGTTTATAGCATGGAGGTTGTGGATTCACATGAAACTCTTTCATAAAATCTAGATAAACCAACTAATAAATAGATGGTTCAAACCCAATCACTTTAGGTCAAGACAACAAGCAAAAGGTTAGCACAAACATATTTGCATTGAACCCAATTAGAAATTTGGATTAATTCATGTGCTAGTAATTTAATTAACCCATTAAATTTATAATAAATCCAAATAGATTGAACTAAAATCAAATTTCTATTGTGTGTGACTCATTGGGTTCTAAATCTAGCTAGCAGTAGACCAAGACTCGCGATGTAATCCTAATCCGATTGGATTAGATCAACTCGAGAGTCCCAATCAACTAGGACTCTTCTTAATTGATTTTTGAATTAAACTATTTTAATTTTGATGAGTCTGCAAGTCAAGATTGATGTCTAGCAACGTATCATGACTATCCAAAAGATTTAAAATTTGATAAAAATATCAAAATTATCCTTCCATAGTGAGTTATCGTATAATTCAATTCTTCAATCACACATCTCAAAAAGGCCATGAGTATGAAAATATATCAATCCCAAATACCTATCCATATATATCTCGATCTGATGATGATGACTCAAATGATGAATTAGTAAAAATTATTTCTACTGTTCATCCCTGCTCTGACCAGAGACTCTCAGAGTCATCATCCTATGAGATCACATAGGATGTTCTCTCCTCCTACAAGGAGTGATCGATTCTTTATTGACTACTCACAATCTCCATGCACACTTCACCATACCCAAAATATCCCACACACATCTCAAAGTGGTGTATTAGGGAATAAACCAAAGTAAGAATTTATGTACATAAGGTACCATGATCTCAGGTCAAAGGATCACATGCACCACTCCCACTGAAGAACCATCTATTGACATACTGTAAGGCTCCATCAGATATTTTTTTGCTGATCAATTCAGTAAACTCATTCTCTAATGAGCACCTACATCCTTGTATTAGTGTCACCACACAAGTGGTTGTGAGATCAACCACCCTCTCCATCAAGCATACATAGAATGTACCAGTCTTATCAGCATCATCAATCTCTGACTCGATGATCTAATGACTAAAAATATTTTAGATTGGAGCTATCAAGATTTTAGATCTCACTGACATGATCTCATCATAGCCCTAAAATCATTATCCTAATTTATGGGGTTTATCATAATTATAAAAATATGATGTAATAAATGATAAAACATAATATCTCATAATAAAATTAACTAATGTCATGCGAATGAGTAGGAAAAAATAAAAAAAAATCTTTTGCATCCCTATGTGATTGGCTTGTAGGGCACTATTCTTTTAATGAGTACCTCTACCTTATGAAGCACAAGTTTGAATCATTTGAAATATTCAAATGATTCCATAATGAAGTAGAAAAATAAATTAAGAAGAGTATTAGAACTCTTCAGTCAAAGTAAGGAGGTGAATATCTTTTCAATATATTTTTGACATATCTAGAAGAGAATAAAATTCTCTCGCAATAGACACCTCCTGAGAGGAGGAATCAAACACTATTAGACATGGTTCAGTCTATGATGGGGTTTGTGAGTCTGTGGATTTCTTTTGAGGTTATGCTCTTGAGACTGTGCTATATTCTGAACAACATTCTGGGCAAATCGATCACAAAAACTCCATATAAGATATAGACTGAGAGTAGACTGATACCCTTGTACCTTAGGGTTTGGGGTTATTTGGTTTATATGAATATTTATAGATTGACAAGCTTGGACCTTAATCCAATAAGTGCTTAATTATAGGATATCCTAAGGAGTTTAGGGCATACTACTTTTACCTTGTTGAAGAACAAAAAGTATTCATCAGCAATAGGATATTCTTTTTAGAAAAGGAGTTCCTTAGGAAAGAAACTGATGCCACTAAAATTGAACTTGAGGAAGTTCGATAGGTAGAAGAACCGACACAAGCAAATGAAAATATAGAATCAAATTTGATTAGATCAAACTCAGAGCCCATTATTTAGGTATCTTTAAGGAGATCTGATAAAGTACTGTATCAGCTAGACAGATACTATAATTTCTTCATCTGGGATGGTGATCCTGTTGAACTAGATGAAAATAATGAGATCCGATCACCAACAAGGATGCTATGCAGAGATCTAACTCTGATAAATGGCTCGATACCATAAAATTCAAGATGGAGTCTATGAAGATCATTGGTGTATGGACACTAGTCGATCCACCTAAAGGGATAAAATCCATAGGGCATAGATGAATTTTTAAAAGAAAAAAGAGGCACAAATGGAAAGGTGGAGACTTATAAAGCCTGTTTGGTTGCCAAGAGATATTGTCAATATTATAGTATTGACTATGACAAGATGTTTTCTCCTATGGCAATGCTCTCAGAGTTGGAACATGCATTTTGATAAGATCAAGATGTACAGCTTCGTTAAGAGCGAAGAAGAACCCTACATATATAAGTGGGCTATTGGTTCTATAGTCATCTTCCTTATACTTTATGTGGATGACATACTATTAATATGAATGACATCCCAGCTTTATAAAGTATAAAGCTATGGCTATCATCACTGTTCTCCATGAAGGATTTAGGAGAAGCATCCTACATCCTAGGGATAAAGATCTATATAGATAGATCTAAAAATTTTTTGCATTGTCCCAATCCACATATATAGATACCATACTGAAATAGTTCAGCATGGAGAATTTCAAAAAAGACTATCTTCCGATAGGCTATGGAATTACTCTCTATAAGAAAGATTATCTGATAACTCTTCAAAAGAGAAAGCGTATGAATAGAGTCTCATATGCTTCGACATTGAGATCTATCATGTAAGTTATGATATGTACGAAGCCAGATGTGATATACTCACTAGAGGTAGTGAATAGGTAGTAGCACGATCAAGATAAGAATCATTGGAAGGTTGTAGAGACAACCCTTAAGTATTTGAGAAATACTAAAAGGTCTAATGGCTAATCTATGGAGACACTGACTTGAAACTTATGAGATATATTGATTCCAATTTCAGTCAGACCATGATAATGATAAAATTATATTGAGTTATATGTTTACCCTAAATGGAGGAGCGATATGCCAAAAAAATTTCAGCTAGTTCACTATAGCCAATTTTATTTGCAAGGCATGATACATTGCGGCATTTGATGCTGTAAAAGAAGTAGTTTGGTTGTAAAAGTTCATTAATGAGCTTGAAGTGGTACCCTCCATTGATGGTTTAGTCATATTATATTGACAGCACTGGAGCCATAGCTCAAACTAATGAATAGTTGTCCCACCAGAGAACCAAACACACTCTACATAGCTATCACATTGTACAAGAGGTCATGAATCAAGGTCACGTCGATCTTCAGAAGATCGATGGAAAGGATAACTTGGCCGACCTATTTGCTAAAACCTTCGAAATCAAAAAAATTGACAAACTTAAATAGAAGATGGATATTAGATACTGTACTAACTGACTTTAGTCCAAGTGAGAGCTGTTAAGAAATATGACCTAAAGCTAATCATTTGGATGATTGTGCTCTTTATAATTTGTATATGAATTATGAATTAAAAAATATTATTTGATATTTTTCATCATAAGGTGTACATCTTTCTTATAGAACTCTAATGTTGTGATGAAATCCTTAGAACTATATGATGACAATCGATAAAAGAAGATTTATCAAATAGTTCTTAAACATATTTGTGACCAAATGATACATCATTAAAGGATGATGACATTTATCGAGTGTAAGTTGTTGTGTGCCATATAGGTTGGTTATCTTTTTAACCAAGGAGTGTGGAGATATTAGTATGGCATACAGGTGAGATGTAAGGGTACATCATCACTGAACAAGTGACTCACCTGCAGAGCGCTCTACTATCAAGGGTTGCTCATGAAGAATATAGACATAAGTATCTCTCCAACCTGAGATCATCACAGTGACTTGCAAGCAACTCACTGTACTTTGATGCCAAACTACCTGAATTTCTAATTCAGTGGTGAAAAATTTTTTAGATCAGTCAAGTACTTATAGTAGTTGGTGTGTGGATCAAGATGGGATTGACCCCTCCATATTTAAGAAGTTGATGCATCATTGTATTTTAATTGAGTAAGACCTCGATCGAGGCAATCCATGTAATGGTTACAAAATTTGAAAAAGATTGAAATACAAATGTGGATGACTAATTCAGGATCAACAGTTAAACCTTAGGTCGTCTTGAGCATTCAGGGTCAAAGGGATGAATTAGGTGGTTGTTAAAAAATATGTCCCAAAAGCCAATCATCAAGCTGTTGACGATTGAAAATTTATTTAGCAACCTTATATTGTAATTGATTTGTTAATAAATAAAATATATTTTTGGTATTTTCATCACAAGTTTTCATCTTCTAATGAACATCGTAGTTGTGATGAAGTTCTTAGAACTATTTAGGTTCGATAAAGAGAGAATTTATCAATTAGTCCTTAAAACTGTTCACGATCAAATGACAGGCTGTTAATAAGGACGACAGCTTCTATCGAGCATAGATTGCTATAGGCCAGATGGGTTGGTTGTCCTCTTAACCAAAGAATGTGGAGACACTGATATGGCAAACAGGTGAGATGTAAGGGTACATCATCATTGAACGTGACCAACTCCAGAGTATTCTGCTATTAAGAATATCTCTGATGGGATATAAGTATAAGTGTTCCTTAAACCTGAGATCACCTCAGTGACTTGCAAGCAACTCATTGTGCTTTAGTACTGGACTAACTGAATTTCTAATTCAGTGATGGAAGGCTTCTGGGCACAGTCAAATACTTGCGAAGTCAGAGTGTGATCAAGATAGGATTGACCATTTCAAGAGTTGGAGAAGAATGAGTCACTGTATTTTAATTTAACAAAACTTTGGCCAGGATAATCCATCAGATGGATTTGATATTTTGAAATACAATATGGACAACCTGATCAGAGTTGACAATTGATCTCTGAGGTGTCCTATGAGTATTTTGGTCAAGGGGATGAATTATATGGAAACTATATCCGCATGGGTTCTAAGGATGTTGTTCTACACATTCGACCTGTTAGATGTGTGCCCTAGATGCCAGATTGGCTGACACATTCCTATACAAATGTAAGGACAAATTTATAATTTTGACTATAAATGAATAAAAGGGTTATTCTACTATCACATTGTGTACATTATGTCTGTGATACATCCTTTAAGTTAGTAGAAATGTTAATTCATATTTTCAAGAGTTGAATATTTAAGACATGAATTTACATAACTAACTCATAAACAGCTCCTGACCATAAGATCATCACGAGGATGGTGATCGATCCAGAAGATTGGTGTACGATCACTTCCTTAGGATAGTGTGTCTTGAGTCTATGGTGTGGAGACATCAGAGTGAGAGTACAGGTATTCGTTGAGAATGAAAGTACTGAGCGTGATGATCTTGAGCAGTCATAAGAAAATCTACCTTCTCGTCGATGACTAGCTCGATGTTGCAGCTGTGTGTCTAGTTCTTCGACCTGAGGTACATCGATAGTTTACTTTGAGTGTGTTATAGTTTGACTACACCATAACTCAATCTCCTAGCTATTCGAAACCCTGAGGTGTATGTTGGCTGTAGCATATTCATTGTAGGAACCAGATTGCACCAAGATGGGATCTATCAACCTCAGTAGATAAGAGGAGTAGTCCTATGATGATCGAAAGATTGAGTCCTTAAGCCCATGGCCATGGTAGAGTGAAATAATGAAAAAGAGTTTTTCATTAAGATTTCACATCAGACTTGGATCGATCGATTGATTCATATGACTGATGTTGGGTTTGATGAGTTCACCTTAACCCTAATTCAGTCAGGACTCATGATAGAGAAACTCAATCACACAGGTAGCTGCACGGAGAGGTTCATCTTCATTTCTGATGGGTTGCCACCATATACTGCTAGGTATCACTGGTGAATTTTGGGAGCAATTAAAATGATCTTGATGATCGATCATTCTAATTGTCTAAATCAGAAGAGTTCTGATCCATCGAAAGGAGTTTTGATGATGTCGATGATGAGATCACGACATGTCTCATTACCATATGGAAATAAACCTAACTAGGTCACACAAATAAGAGTTAGGATTTGGATGTCATCAATTGAGCTAGCCCAGTTCGATTGATTTGGATTAGATCCAATTAGGTTCAAAGAAATCGTGCTAGCACACGATTGAGCTTAACTTTCTCCTCGTGTAATCTTTTCTATCTCGACTGAGCCAAATGTGATTTGGCTCACCCAGAGAATCTTGAGAAAGTTTCTCACAGTCTAACTAAAGTCAGTCCAGCTCAGAAAGGATTTATCTTAATTTATGAGATAAATTTAAGACAACACATGCTAATTTCTGTCACCTGTCATTTCCCATTTTTAGGACATTGGTCAAACATTGACCCATAGACCTTGGACTGAAGGCCACTTGGCAAGAGGTCATTGGAGATTTTTTGTGGAGTGTCCACCTACTAAATTGGGCCTCAAAGTGGGCACCATAATCAGATTGGGTGTGTGCCCCAAGTGGATAAGGATAGAGTCCCATGAGATGAGGACTCTGATCCCTTGATCAACTTGGACTGTGGGGTGCCAATCTCACTGTGCTTATCCAGTGTTGGCGCCAACAGTAGAAGGGATTATGGGGATTCTTATTTGATATGATCAGATAATATCACTCTACCAATCAAAATTTTTCCAAAATTAATTAAAATTTTTTGATTGGTCGAATGATGTGGCACTGCATGGCGCAGCAGGGTCTATTTAAACCCTGTCTACGCCTAGAGTTTAGAGACTCTGCTCAATAACCAACAAAAGCCTGAATCCTCTCCACTTCTTTATACCCCCTCTGCTCCTCTCCCTCCCCTCTTCATGTCCAAGAGGTTGGGCATCCATCTGGTGCTTGTCCAAGGCATGGTGGCTCTTTGATTAGAAGGCTACAGAGATTTATCGAGAAGCTGCTGCTCCAGCTTCAGAAGATCTTTTGAAGATCTTCCAGATCTGATTTTTGGAGCAAAGATTCATGAGGAGGATACAATCTAGATCCTACTTGAGTGGATACCATTAGAGGTCAGACGACTGTGTGGCTATTTTAGAACCTCGGGCATTGCTGCAATCATCTACAGGGTAATCTAGTTATCCTAGAGGTATTTCTCTATTTCTCATGATTTTAGATTTAATTTTAGATTTAATATCAGATAATAGGAATTAGATCTAATAGATATTAGATCTGAAATATTGTAGGATATTTGTTTTGAAATATTTCACCCCAGATCTCATTAGATCTGGAAGATCCTACAAGGAAAAAGCTGATTTTTCCTTCAACTGGTATCAGAGCCAGGTTGATGGCTCTATTTCAGATCTAATTTAGATCTAATTTTTATTTTTATTTATCTGATATTAATAGATTTTATATATCATATCAGATATGATAGGATCTAAAATCAAAAAAAATTAAAATTAAATCTAAGTAGATCTAACATGTATGAGATGCATGACTAGACTAGGAGTAGTTTAATCTATAAATAGTCTTATAGTTTTATATTTTAATATGATTAAAATATAAATTAAATCTAATTTATTTTTTTATTTTTTAATATTATAAATATTATATTCAGATTAAAAAATAAAAAATAAAATTTTAATTAATACATAAGATTGATCTGTTGCATGCCTAGACTAGTTATAGAATTATTCTAGTAATTATCTAGAATAGATTTTATATTGAATAGTTCAATTTAAATCTTATTTTTTAGATATTGCATGTGATGTATCAGATCTAAAAGCATGTTAATTAGATCAGATTTTAATACATGAGATGCATGCAAAGCATGTATAAGTTAGATCTAAAATTATATATGTGATATGTAACTTAGATCTAACTAGTTTTGTAGTTAAATTAATATTTCTGATTAAGATGTTCCTCATGGCCGTCCGATCATAAGAATAAAGTAGGGTTTAAGACCCTCTCCTCCCATTCAATGGGATGTTCTTATGGCGTGTAGGGGTGCTGCGCATTCATCCTTAATCAGAAATCAAAATTTATTTTTCTGCAAAACCCTAGATCTTGAAACCCTAAGATTTATTTACATATTTTGTTTATGAACCCAAGACTTAATTAATGAATTAAGCTAGTGAAATTAAATTAGGTCTAAATTTGAAAATTTCAGATCTAAGTCATTTTCATAAAATTGGGTTCGGACTTGGGTAACTCAATTAGGTCTAGCGGTTGATCAAATCGAATCAAAAGTTGGTTAGGTGGGATCATGAAAGCTAATAATTGACCAGCCTAATAGGATTAAGTCTAGGTCAAGGTCAAATCACATTTAGATGTGACTCGATCAAGTTAAGATCTAATTTGGCTCAGTAGTTAGAGCCTAGATTGTAGGCTAACCCAATTGGTTCTGGTTCGACAATTTGATGTCTAAGGTAAGTTGGGCAGATGCGACCGACTGGTTTTTAATTGGGAGCTACTCCACTCGAATACGTTCTTGTCAAGTTAATGGCATATCCCTCCCATCGATCTCACTTACCTGGCCATATGTGTCAACCCAGTTCTAATTTGAGGTGGCTAACAATTCGAGCTAACCCATACCACTAGATTAGTCATAATTGTTATGACTATGTCAAGTCAAGTTTAATGAGACCTAAATCAAATCTTCCTAAGAAAATATTAAGTCTAAGGTCTTCCACCATTGTGGATGTGCGGGTCCTTTCTGGGGTTGATTGTTCTCGGTTGGTTATAGTAGCTCAATTGCACCGGAAAGATGCAACCATGTCCATTAGGCATTGGATGCTACGGATTAGAGGATGGGTTGTGCTCAATATTTCAGATATGGTGAGGGACCCAATCAAAAATCTAGTTCGTGCAAATGATGGGTCTGACTTAACTAAGGATTGGAGTAATATTTCAGACACGGTGAGCTTCATGAATTAGAGACCAAATTTTGGGTGCACCATAATTAAAAAATCATTGGATAAGAGTTGTCCACTCATCAGTTGACCCATCACCAATAACTGTTAGTTGAGGTGGTGAGTCAGTCGGTGAGACCGCACCACCCACTAGAAATCACTAATCACAGAGATTTTCACATCTCTACCTAGGGAGTGTAGGGATCTGAGAAAATAGTGGGGCCTAATTTATTTAAAAATAAAATTTTTAAATAAATTGGTTAAGTCTGATTATAAAATCTAACTAGAAACTTTTGACTCTCTACAGGAAATATGTCTGCATCTAAACCCCTGACCAAAATACTAGACACCCACAGATTGATTGGACCTAATTTTAAGGACTGATTGAGAAACTACAGAATTATTTTGGGTTTCAAGAAACTGACTCATATCTTGGACCAGGACCCACCTGCCATACCAGCACGTCCGACTGCTGAACAAAGAACGTCTCTGGAAAAGTGGACGGATGACAACAACAAAGCCAGGTACTACATGATGGGTGCCATGTCTGATGACTTGCAACGCCAGCATGAGAATATTATGACTATCTGCCAAATGTTGGCTCACCTATAAGAGTTGTTTGGTGAACAAAGTCACGCAGCGGATGCTGAAGTGAATTTTAGTGCAGGGGTAAAATGGTAATTTTAAAATTTTTTAAAATCACTATTTTATAGTGGAAATTATTAATTAATCTAATTAATTAACATATATTTATCCTACACTAGGATCTAAATATGATATATAGCATGCGTGCATTTAAATTTGAAATTCAAACTTCTACAGTAAACAATTTACTGTTATATGTTCAGAACACATTACCTTTGTGCGGGTAGTCGATCGCCACAATCTGATCACCATCGAAAGGGTCTAATCATCACACTACAGCCACACAGTGTGTCTAGCCTCTGCAGATCATCCACATGAAGCTCTCGATCTGATCGGCTCCTCACGAATGCTAGTTCATGACTGCACCTTTTTGATGGCCGATGTTGATCGAACTCCTTAGATCGATGTCTGCCGACTCTTCGGACACTCTGGATCATCAGCAAAGATGGTAGAGAGGTTGATGATACTCTCCCTGAAGTTTGGTGGGCTCACGACACTCGTAGCTCACGTTCTCACTTCTCGAACCCTAAGCCAAAACCCTAAGGTACACTCCGAAGAAACTAGCGCCCACTTGTTTCTTTCTTTTCTCTCCTTTTCTTTTCTTTTCTCATGCAAGAAACCTCTCTCATGCCACCCTTTTTTCTCAGATATTTCGTGTGCACGCCCTCTCTTATCTTCTTTTTAAAACGATGCAAGACCACATCTTTGCTGCATTTTTACTGCGTGAGAGGATAAAGATAAGTGGTTGCTCATTTGAATTCAAATCGAATTTGAATTCAAATACCAACCAACTCATTCCTATCCACTCTACGCGTAAGAAGAGAGGAGGCATGGCTTCTCTTGTGCATTGAGAGATTTCATGAGAAACTCTTTCTTGTGTATGATAAGTGGTGCACAAGATGGATAAGGCAAGAAGGTGCAAGGGATAAGTTATCCATTTAAATTCAAACACCCTTTGAATTTGAATGGCTAACAAATCAAGTTTATCCAAATAATTGGTGCACAAGTGTGGGCGTGGGAAGGCAGTTGCATGGGAGAAAATTTATGAGAAGTTATTTCTCGTGAATTCAAATGGGCGCAGAAGAAGTGAGGTGGCGCAGGGAGTTGATGTCAAGGTGGTTTCTAATTTTAAATCAACCTAATTGAACCAACTTAATTAAAATAAGTTAGGTCTAATTAGATTAATTTAAATCCAACACAATTAGGCTTAATTAGGCTTAATAAAATCCTAATCAAATAAAGAATTAACTAAGCCCAATCCCTGATCAAATCAAGGACCAAACCACTTCGACGATTAGGTCAACACTTAACCTAATCGGGTCGAACCCAACTAAATCCAATTCAATTGGACTTGATCCAAAAATAATTGCTCAATCAAATTGAGTTAATTAGTGATCAAATCACTAATTAAACCTCTCATAAATACTGAATCCAAATCCGATGGGCAATCGCGTATCAAAGTCCATCGATATGAAACCTTGATCGAAGAGTCCCAAACCAGTGGGACTCTTGACCCCGGTACCCAAAATGTGTGGGACTTGTGATCAGAGAATCCTGATTCTCGATCACAGAGTCCCAGACATATAGGACTCATAGTCCACGAGCATTAAAACTCTTCATCAGCCATCAGATCAGATAAGAACCTCTAATGTGTGTGACCCCGCAGGTTCGAACCTAAGCCGGTAGCATAGGAACCAATTCCTGTACTAATCGAAGTGACCATCTAGCAATGGTACCCGACATCCAGATAGGTCGAATAGTCACAATCAGAATATTCAAAACCTACGTGAATATGGTTACTATATAATTCATCCCATTTGACCCCTGTGTTTAGGACGACTCAGGGTTAAACTGTCAACCCTGATCAGATCATCCGAATCGTGCTCAATTCAAATAGTTCTGTGACTCCTCACTAGGACTACCCTGACCAAAGTTTTCCTAAATTAAAATATGACTGTACACAGCTCCTGAACTGGAGTGGTCAATCCCATCTTGACACACGCACCGACAAGTCAAGTACTTGACTACACCGAGCAGCCTTCCATCACTGAATTAGAAATTCAGGTAGTCCAGTGCCTAAGTGCAGTGAGTTGTTTGCAAGTCACCGTGGTGGTCTCAGATCGGAGGGACAATTATACCCATATCCCATCGGAGCAATTCTTGATAGTAGAAATAGCTTCGAAGTCGGTCACGTTCAGTGCAAATGTACCCTTACATCTCACCTGTATGTCATACCAGTGTCTCCACACTCCTTGGTTAAGAGGACAACCAACCTATATGGCACACAATGACCTATGCTTGATAAACGTTATTGTCCTTGGTAACAATGTATCATTTGGTCACGAACAGGTTTAAGGACTAAACGACAAATCCTCTTTTGTCAAGTCTAAATAGTCCTAAGGACTTCACCACAACATAGGAGTTCATTAGAAGATGAAACAATTTGTGATAAAAAATATTAAAATAATTTTTTATTAATTTATAATTTATATACTAATACAAGAAAGAGTACAACCGTCAACAGGCTGATGATTGGCTTTGGGATACTATTCCCAACAATCTCCCACTTGGCCTAAAGCCAATCGGTGCAGTATCTAATACCCATCTTCGACTTGAAGTCGTCGAACTCCTTCACCGTAATGGCTTTAGTGAATGGGTCGGCCAGGTTCTCTTTTTCGTCGATCTTCTGAACGTCGACGTCGCCTCGATCTATGATTTTTCGGATGAGATGGTAGCAGCGCAGAATATGCTTCATCCGCTGGTGTGCCTTCGATTCCTTCGTCTGAGCAGTAGCTCCAGAGCTGTCACAATAGAGCAGAACTGGACCAACAAGGAAGGGTGCTACTCTGAGCTCAGTGATGAATTTTCTCAGCCACACCGCTTCTTTGGCAGCATCTGATGCAGTGACATACTCTGCCTTGCAAACTGAATCAACCACTGTGTGCTGCTTGGAACTCTTCCAGCAGACAGCCCCACCATTAAGGGTAAAAATAAATCCCGACACACTCTTGCTGTCATCGTGATCAGACTGGAAACTAGAGTCTATAAATCCTATAAGTCTCAAGTTCGATTCACTATAAACAAGCCACTAGTCCTTAGTATTTCTCAAATACTTCAGAATGGTTTTAACAACCTTTCAGTGATTCTCTCCTGGATCAGATTGGTATCTACTCACTACCCCTAGTGAGTATGCCACATCTGGTCATGTACATGTCATGGCGTACATGATAGATCCCACTACCTAAGCATATGAAATTCTATCCATATGCTCTCTCTCTTGAGGTGTTGTCAAACAATACCTCTTCGAGAGAGAAATTTCATGGCCTATCGATAGATAGTCTTTCTTGAAATTCTCCATACTGAACCTCTTCAGCATAGTATCAATGTACGTGGACTGGGATAAGCTAAGCAACCTTTTAGATCTATCTCTATAGATCCTCATCCTTAGGATGTAGGAAGCTTCTCCCAGATTCTTCATGGAGAACTATGACGACAGCCAAATCTTTATTCCTTGTAATGTAGGGACATCATTTCCAATTAAGAGAATGTTATCCACATACAATATAAGAAATACCACTACTGGACCATTAGCCCACTTATAAATGCAAGGCTCTTCTCCATTCTTAACGAAGCCATACATCTTGATCGTCCTATCAAAATGTATGTTCCAACTCCGGGATGCTTGCTTAAGTCCATAAATGGACATCTGTAGCCTGCATACCTTAGACTCATCTGTGGATGTGAATCCTTCAGGTTGTATCATATACATCTCTTCATCCAGCTCTCCATTTAGGAAAGCTATCTTCACATCCATCTGTCAGATTTACATTCATTTAGGAAAGCTATCTTCACATCCATAGTCCAGATGGATAGCTATCGCAAGCATAATCCGAATGGATTTGAGCATTGCCACAAGAAAAAATGTCTCGTCATAGTCTATACCATAACGTTGACGATATCCCTTGGCAACCAGACGGGCTTTATAGGTTTTCACCTTTTCGTCTGCACCCCTCTTCCTCTTGAAGACCCACTTACACCCTACAGGTTTTACTCCTTCGGGTGGGTCAACCAATGTCCACACATCGTTGACCTTCATGGACTCCATTTCGAATTTCATGGCCTCTAGCCATTTCTCAGAGTCAGGTCTCTGCATTGCATCTATGTAGGTGATCAGATCCTCATTGTTTTCATCAAGTTCGACAGGATCGCCGTCCCAAACCAAGAAATCATAGTATCTGTCTGGTTGACGTGGTACTCTACCAGACCGCCTTAAGGGTGCATTAATAATGGGCTCCAGATCTGATCTAACCAAATCCGATTCAGGTTCAACTACTTGTGTCAGTTTTTTCACCTGTCGAACTTTCTCAAGTTCGACCTTAGAGGCAACAGTCCCTTCATTAAGGAACTCCTTTTCTAAAAAGATTGCCTTAAGGCTGACAAACACCTTTTGCTCATCAGCTAGGTAGAAATAATACCCTTTGGTCTCTTTTGGGTACCCTATGAAATAACACTTATCAGACCTAGGTCCAAGCTTATCCATAATTAAACGTTTAACATAAGCCGAACACCTCCAAACCCTAAGGTGCGAGAGTACTAGCTTACATCCTATCCATATCTCATATGGCGTTCATTACAGACTTACTCGGAACCCTATTTAGAAGGTAACAAGCCGATTCGAGCGCATATCTCCAGAGGGAGATCGACAGACCAGCAAATCCCATCATGGATCGAACCATGTCCAACAAGGTCCGATTCCTCCTTTCAGATACACCATTATATTGTGGTGTTCCAAGAGGAGTCCACTGAGAGAGAATCTCATTTTCTCCAAGATATGTCAAAAACTCATTGGAAAAGTATTCACCTCTTCGATCAGATCGAAGAGTTTTAATACACTTCCTAGTTTATTTTTCTACCTCATTTCGAAATAGTTTGAACATTTCAAATGAATCCGACTTATGCTTCATTAAGTAGACATACCCATACCTCGATAGGTCGTCTGTGAAGGTTATGAAGTAGAAATATCCACCTCTTGCACTTGAGCTCATGGGTCCACATACATCAGAATGTACCAGACCCAAGAGTTCACTGGCTCGCTCACCTTTTTCAGTAAAAGGTGACTTGGTCATCTTTCCAAGAAGACAGGACTCACAGGTTGGAAGTGATTCACAATCACCAACTTCAAAAATTTCTTCTTGAGCTAACCTGTTTATCCTATTCTTATTGATATGACCTAGCCTACAGTGCCAAAGGTAGACTTCTGATACATTATCTATTCTAGGGTATTTATCGGAGGTTTGAACCACATTAACAGGCTGTGATAGTAAGTAAATTCTATTATTTAGTTGTCCAACAAACATTGTAACACCATTCAAAATGATATTGCAAATATTTTTTTTATTAAAAATTCATAGCCGTACATGGCCAAAAGGCCTACAGAAATAATATTTAATAAAAAATTTGGACAATAGTGACATTCACTCAGAATTACATTACAAAAATTGATTACAAGGTTCATGATTCTTAAAGCTAGAACTGGAACTTTGCTTCCATCTCCAACGTTCAGGAACCTTTCGCCTTCATCAAATCTCCTACTGACCTGCAGACCCTGCATCAAATTGCAAATATGATAAGGGCTTTCGGTATCCAATATCCAGGCAGTAGTATTACAAATGAAAAAGTTACAAGGTGTTATCATATAATTACCTTGCTTCTTCTTCGGTCTGTTCGGGTCCAGGGAGACAATGTATAGAGGATAGTTCCTCTTTCAGTGCCCCTGCTTCTTGCAAAAGAAGCACTCCACCTGGCTCTGGTCGGGCTTGCGCTTCTTGATCTAACCCTATGCAGACATCCCAGCATGCGATTGCACCTTCTGATTCTTCTTCTTCTTATTCTTCTTCCCTTTCTTAAAGGATCGATGACCAGAAGAAGACCCTCCCACAACATTCACCGACTCCTTATGGAGCTGGTGGTCCTTCTCAAAGTTCTGCAGCAAACACAATAAGCTGTGGTAGTTCACTGCAGGTTTTGTCATTCGAAAATGAGTAAGGAAGGAGAGGAAGGACTTGGGCAAAGAATTAAGGATCGCATCCTTACCGAGCTGCTCGTGCAAGGGAAAGCCTAGTTTACTTAGGCGCTCAATCATTTCGATCATGTATAGTACATGATCAGTGACTAAAGCCCCATCCCTTATCCGAGCATTGAAAATGGCACAACTAGTTTTGTGTCTTTCAACATCGTCAGGCGTGCCAAAGGAGTCATTCAACATTTGAATTATCTCCTGTGGCTGGGTGTTTACGAACCTGTGGCTGAACTCATCATTCATTGCCGCCAGCAATATGCACCGAACGGTGGTGTGGTCGTTGAGCCACTTTTGGTAAGTGTCTCAGACCGTCCCTCTAGCATTCGGGGCTGGCTCCTCAAGTGCCGGATTCGTTACTACATAAAGGATCCGCTCATGCTTAAAAACGATTTTCAATTTTCGATACCAGCTATCGAAATTAGGTCCCATGAGCTTGTCATTATCTATTAATGACCAGAGCGACAGGGTAGTGGCCATAACTGCATAAAGAAAAACCAGACCTCTATTAGTATATAAATTATTAATACTAAAGACTTGGACTTTAGTCTAAAGTTTCTTCCAGTATTTTTACGAACTGGTAGCCTCAACCTCCAATTCAAAGAATTACTTTAATTCCTTAGTGGGTACTAGAATCTACACAGACTACACACGAGCCCAACTTTGGTTGGTCAACCAATGTGCATCTTCGGGTAGGTTCATAACCAGTTGTTTCTCTAAACAACTTTTAGTAATTTATTTTGCCCCAGAACCTAATCAGTAGGCTTTGGCCTCCACTGAAAAGATCTGCTTAGGTCCAACCATTAACATGACTTGATTTGATGAATTGGACCAATAAATGATCAGGCCCAACTTTGGTCAGCCAACCTGACCACCATCAGAAAGACTCAACCAAATTATCATACTATGAATGATAATTCCATTAGTCAATAAGCACCAGGTCTTTGGGCCTCCAGTGATTATTAAACTAATGGACTCATTATCACTTACTTAATGAGAGGCTATGACTTAGTTATCACTATAACTTAATCATTTTAGGGACCTAATAATTTTTGAGGATTTTATTAAAGGATAGAAGAGAAGAAATTAACCAGCCAATTTCAATCCTCCCACTGACTTCATCAAGTCAGATTAAAAAGGATTTAATTAAAGCCGACATTAGGAGCACCTAAATCAGTCACACTGATTTACCTAATGACATGGGTGAGCCCTAATCATCAAGTGATCTAATCAAAACCTAACTCACCAGGTTGGCCAGATAAGTGAGATCAGTGATGGGGATATGCCATTAACTCGTCAGAGATTGAATCAATGCGAGTAGCTCCCACTTAAGAACCACTGGTCAAACTGCCAAACTTACCTTAGACACCAACCAGTTCATTAGTTTTAATTTGATCAACTTAGTAAATAGGGTTCCACCGCGTAGCTATGAATTAAGTCCATCTTGATCTAGTTAAAGATATGGACCCATTCAACTACAACTATTGGAGTTGAGTCTAGAGTGTCCTTGACCTAATCTAATTCAACTTTTGATTAGATTTGATCAATTACTCTAATTTAGTCCATTTCTTTAAGCTAACCTTAGGTCTAACCCAATTATGGATCTAATCCATCTAACCCATTGACCCACAAGTTTATGTAATTGTCTTAGGTCTTAATTCACAATTCTAGACCAACTTGACAACACTTAATTTTTTTAATTAAGTATTTGAGCTGATGGGTCAGGGTTTGATATTTTGAAAATAATTTTTAAATTTAAAGGTTTTATTTTCTGTTCACCAAATATGTTGACTCATTTTACAAATAGATCAGCACATTTCATAAACAGCAATCCTATTGCTAATTACATAACAGAAAATAACTCAATCAAAATAAATCATGAATATTCCTTTAGATCTAATCTAACACATTCATGATAAATTTTATAATTAAACTTTTATAATTAAGTCCTTTTACTTCTTCATCTGCATGGGATATAATTGCAGCGGCACCCCTACCGCCATAGGAGAACCCCATCAAATGGGAGGAGAGGACCTTTAAACCCTACTTTTCTCCTATGATCGGATGACCATGGCAACCAACCCAATTAGACTACTTGGATCAAGTATATCTAAATATACCAATTTTAAAATTTAAATTTCAAATTTCAAATTTTAAATTTTGAATTTTAAATTTCAAATAAATTTCAAATTTCAAATTTCAAATTTTTGAATTTTAAATTTTGAATTTTAAATTTTGAATTTTAAATTTAAAATTTCAATCAAATTTTAAATTTTGAAATTTAAATTTTTAAATTTTGAATTTTAAATTTCAAATTTTAAATTTTAAATTTTGAATTTCAAATTTTTGAATTTTAAATTTCAAACAAATTTTAAAATTCAAATTTTAAAATTTGAATTTTAAATTTTAAATTTAAACTTTTAGATTACAACTTAATCTACGCATGCAAATCTATATATCATATTTTAGAACCCGCTCTGATACCTTTTGAAGTGAATTTTAGTGCAGGGGTAAAACGGTAATTTTAAAACTTTTCAAAATCACTATTTTACAGTGGAAATTATTAATTAATCTAATTAATTAATATATATTTATCCTATACTAGGATCTAAATATGATATATAGCATGCATACATTTAAATTTGAAATTCAAACTTCTACAGTAAATAATTTACTGTTATGTGTTCAAAACACATTACCTTTGTGCGGGTAGTCGATCGCTGTAATCTGATCACCATCGGGAGGGTCTGATCATTACAATACAGTCACACAATACGTCTAGCCTCTGTGGATCATTCACACAAAGCTCTCGATCTGATCAGCTCCTCACGAATGCTAGTTCGTGACTGTACCTTTTTGATGGTCGATGTTGATCGAACTCCTTCGATCGATGTCTGTCGACTCTTCGGATACTCCAGATCATCAGGAAAGATGGTAGAGAGGTTGATGATGCTCTCCTTAAAGTTTGGTGGGCTCATGATACTCATAGCTCACGTTCTCACTTCCCAAACCCTAAGCCAAAACCCTAGGGTACATTCCGAAGAAACTAGCGCCCACTTGTTTCTTTCTTTTCTCTTCTTTTCTTTTCTTTTCTCACACAAGAAACCTCTCTCATGCCATCCTTTTTTCTCAGATATCCCATGCGCACGCCCTCTCTTATCTCTTTTTAAAATGATGCAAGATCGCATCTTTGCAACATTTTTACCACGTGAGAGGATAAAGATAAGTGGTTGCTCATTTGAATTCAAATCGAATTTGAATTCAAATACCAACCAACTCATTCCTATCCACTCTACACGTGAGAAGAGAGGAGGCATGGCTTCTCTTGTGCATGGAGAGATTTCACGAGAAACTCTTTCTAGTGTATGATAAGTGGCGCACAAGATGGATAAGGCAAGAAGGCACAAGGGATAAGTTATCCATTTAAATTCAAACACCCTTTGAATTTGATTGGCTAACAAATCAAGTTTATCCAAATAATTGGCACACAAGTGTGGGTGTGGGAAGGCCCTTGTGTGGGAGAAAATTCATGAGAAGTTATTTCTCATGAATTCAAATGGGCACAGAAGAAGTGAGGTGGCGCAGGGAGTTGATGTCAAGGTGGTTTCTAATTTTAAATCAACCTAATTGAACCAACTTAATTAAAATAAGTTAGGTCCAATTAGATTAATTTAAATCCAACATAATTAGGCTTAATTAGGCTCAATAAAATCTTAATCAAATAAGGAATTGACTAAGCCCAACCCCTGATCAAATCAGGGACCAAACCACTTCGACGATTAGGTCAACACTTAACCTAATCGGGTCGAACCCAATTGAATCCAATTCAATTGGACTTGATCCAAAAATAATTACTCAATCAAATTAAGTTAATTAGTGATCAAATCACTAATTAAATCTCTCATAAATACTAAGTCCAAATTTGATAGACAATCGGGTATCAAAGTCCATCGATATAAAACCTTGATCGAAGAGTCCCAAACCAGTGGGACTCTTGACCCCGATACCCAAAATGTGTGGGACTCATGATCAGAGAATCTTGATTCTCGATCATAGAGTCTCAGACACATAGGACTCATAGTTCACGAGCATTAGGATACTTTATCAACCATCAGATCAGATAGGAACCTCTAATGTGTGTGACCCAAGAGGTTCGAACCTAAGTCGATAGCATAGGAACCAATTTCTGTACTAATCGAAGTGACCATCTAGCAATGGTATCCGACATTCGGATAGGTTGAATAGTCACAATCGCAACATTCAGAACCTACATAAATATGGTTACTGTATAATTCATCCCTTTTGACCCCTGTGTTTAGGATGACTCAGGGTTAAACTGTCAACCTGATCAGATCATCCGAATCATGCTCAATTCAAACAATCTTGTGACTCCTCACTAGGACCACCCTGGTCAAAGTTTTGCTAAATTGAAATACGACTGTACACAGCTCCTGAACTGGAGTGGTCAATCCCATCTTGACACACGCACCGACAAGTCAAGTACTTGACTACACCCAGCAGCCTTCCGTCACTGAATTAGAAATTCAGGTAGTCCAGTGCCTAAGTGCAGTGAGTTGCTTACAAGTCACCATGGTGGTCTCAGGTTGGAGGGACAGTTATACCCATATCCCATCGGAGCAATTCTTGACAATAGAAATAGCTTCGGAGTCGGTCACGTTCAATGCAGATGTACCCTTACATCTCACCTGTATGCCATACCAGTGTCTCCACACTCCTTGGTTAAGAGGACAACCAACCTATATGGCACACAATGACCTATGCTTGATAAACGTTATTATTCTTGGTAACAACGTATCATTTGGTCGCGAACAGGTTTAAGGATTAAATGACAAATCCTCCTTTGTCAAGTCTAAATAGTCTTAAGGACTTCACCACAACATAGGAGTTCATTAGAAGATGAAACAATTTGTGATGAAAAATACCAAAATAATTTTTTATTAATTTATAATTCATATACTAATACAAGAAAGAGCACAACCGTCAGTAGGCTGACGATTGGCTTTGGGACACTATTCCCAATAGATGCGTGATGGGCAGTCAGTCCAAGATCATTATTTGTCAATGATCAAGGACATTGAGGAGCTTGAGAAGCTCGGTGTCATCTTAGACAGAGATTTTCAGATTGATGTGATCCTTCAGTCCTTGTCTGATGCATATGGTCAGTTCATCATGAACTTTCATATGCATAAGATGCAATGTACCTTGGCTGAGTTAATGAACATGTTGGTTACGGCTGAGCTTTCTTTGAAGGGTTCAAAAGGCTCAGTCCTTATTGTGGAGCGGACTTCTTCTAAGAGAAAGTCTTTTGGAAAGAAGAAGTCGGCGAAGAAGCAGAAGGTGGATGGGAAGAAAAAGAAAACGGAATCAAAGAAGAAGACTGCTGAAAAAGTAAAATATTTCCACTGCAATTCAGACGGCCATTGGAAGCGAAACTGTTCTCAATACCTGGCCACCCTGAAGAACAAGAAGGATGGTCCTTCTGGAAGTATGCTCGTTATAGAATCTAATCTTACGATTTTCTCTACATCCAGTTGGGTACTTGATTCTGGTTCTAGTGCCCATTTGTGCACTTCTATGCAGGGTCTTGAGGAGAGCAGAAGGCTGAGGGATGGGGATATGATCCTATGCATCGGAAACGGAGCAAGAGTTGCTGCTGTGATCGTGGGAACCTATCCTCTGCGATTACCGTTAGGATTAGATTTAGTTCTTAGAGATTGTTATTATGTGCTTGTAGCAAGTAGAAATTTGATTTCTGTTTCATGTTTAGCACAAGAAGGCTATGTGATTAGCTTTCATAAGTACCATTGTAATATATTTTATGAAAATAATAAAGTTGTAAATAATTTTCTTATTAATGGTCTCTATCAGCTACATATTAATGTATCTATATTTAATATCGAGCAAAATGTGAATGCCATAGGAATTAAAAGGCCTAGAGATAGTCTAAATGATAAGTATCTGTGGCACCTAAGGCTAGGTCATATAGTGGAAGACAGGGTTAACAAATTGGAGAAATTCAGGCTATTGAGTCCGTTGACTTTCGAGTCATATCCAGTTTGTTAATCATGCCTTCAAAGCAAAATGAGCAAACTCCCTTTTACATAACATAGGGAAAGGCCCCCGACCTACTTGCTCTAGTACATACAGATGTGTGCGGCCCATTTGATGTGCCGACTAGAGGCAACTATGTCTACTTCATTACCTTCACTGATAATATATCTAGGTACGGATATGTATTTCTAATGAAACACAAGTCTAAAGCCTTTGAAAAGTTCAAAGAATTCAGACATGAGGTAGAAAAACAAACAAGAAAACCCATTAAGGTTCTTCGATCAGATCGAGGAGGTGAATACCTTAGTCGAAAGTTCCTAGACTATCTTAAGGACAATGGCATAGTCTCTCAATAGACTCCACCTAGAATGCCACAACTCAACGAGATTTCAGAACGGAGGAACCGGACCCTATTAGATATGGTCCGTTCCATGATGAGCTTCACGGACCTCTCTGAGTTTTTTTGGAGATATTATCTCATGACAGCAATATATGTATTGAATAAGGTTCCCTCTAAAATCGTTCCTACCACACCGTATGAGATATGGCATGGTAAGAAGCCAAGTCTGAGTCATCTCAGAATTTGGGGTTGTCCGACTCATGTCAAGAGACAGCAGGCGGACAAGTTAGAGTTCAGGTCTATTAGAGCTCGGTTCATAGGATATCCTAAAGAGTCATTAGGATACTATTTCTATGTTCCAGAAGATCACAATGTGATTGTGAATCGATATGCTATTTTTCTTGAAAAATAGTTTATTCAAGATGGTGGCATCAGAAGAATAATTAAGCTCAAGGAGAATGTCTCCCAAGAACAACGAGCTAAGGAACCTGAGGAACCCAATCAATTAGAACCAGTCCTAACACAACCACTTCTACCTCGTAGATCGACTAGGATTTTTCATCCTCCTGAAAGATACTTAGGTACTATACAAGAGGAAGTAGAGAAAATATTCCTCACAGGAAATGGGGCTCATGATGATGACCCCAAGACCTATGACGAGGCGATATCAGATATCGACTTCGAGAAATGGTTAGAGGCAATGAGATCAGAAATTGACTCGATGTACTCAAACTAAGTCTAGACCTTGGTAGATCCACCTGAAGGTATTGTACCTATTAGGTATAAATGAATCTTCAAGAGAAAGATAGGTGCAGATGGAAATGTAGAGACATTCAAGGCTAGGCTCGTAGCGAAAGGTTATAGTCAGCGCGAAGGCATTGACTATCAGGATACCTTTTCGCCCGTAGCCATGCTAAAATCCATCCGCACATTGCTTGCTATTGTAGCCTATTTCGATTATGAAATATGGCAGATGGACGCAAAAATGGCGTTCTTAAATAGATATCTTGAGGAAGATATCTATATGAAACAGCTGCATGGTCTCACATCCAGTGATGATGATCACAAGATCTGCAAGCTGCAAAGGTCTATTTATGGACTTAAGCAAGCATCTCATAGCTGGAATACTCGTTTCAATGATGTGATCAAAATGTTTGATTTCATCAAGAACGAGGAGGAACCATGTGTGTTCAAGAAGGTCAGTGGGAGCGCAGTTATCTTCCTCATACTGTACGTAGATGACATCCTTCTAATTGGAAATGATATTTTCATGTTGACCTCAATCAAAATATGGTTGCCTAAGGAGTTCTCTATGAAAGATCTAGGAGAGGCATCCTTTATACTGAGTATTAAGGTCTATAGAGATAGACCAAATAGGATGCTGGAACTTTCACAGAAGATATACATAGAGGAGGTGCTAAAAGGTTTAGCATGAAAAACTCCAAAAGAGATTTAGTACCTTTTAGACATGGCATTCATCTCTCCAAGAAGATGTATCCTAGCACACCTGAGGAGATTGAACGCATGAGCAAGATCCCTTATGCTTCGGCAATAGGAAGCCTCATGTATGCCATAATATGTATACGACCTGATATAGCCCATGCTGTGAGTGTCACAAACAGATATCAGTCGAATCCAGACGAAGAGCACTAGACTTCTATAAAATGTATCCTTAAATACTTGAGGACTAAGGATATATTTCTAGTCTTTAGAAATGGAGAACTCCAAGTTCAGAGATTTACAAACTCAGACTTTATGTCTGATATAGATGATCGAAAGTCGACATCTGGGAGTCTGTTCATTTGCAATGGTGGTGCAGTTAACTTGAAGAGTTCCAAACAGATGGTGATTGCTGATTCCACCATGGAGGCAAAGTATATTGCTGCATCAGAAGATGCGAAGGAGGTATTTTGGTATAAAAAGTTTGCCATAGAGCTTGGAGTGATGTCATCAGATGCCATCTCTCTTTACTATGACAATAATGATGCCATAGCTCTAGCTAAGGAGCCAAGGTCTCACCAGAAGTCCAAGCATATCGAGCGATGATTCCATCTGATCCATGATTACCTCGAAAAAGATTATGTCGAGGTTAAGAGAGTCGACTCCACAGACAATGTGGCAGACCCAATGACAAAGCCATTAGGCCAGCAGAAGATCGAAGCCCACCTTGAGAAGATGCGACTTAGATATGTAGCCAATTGGCATTAGGTCAAGTGAGAGTTTGTTAGATGTGTGTCCTAGATGTCAGATTGGCTGACACATTCCTGTACAACTATAAGGGCAAATTTATAATTTTGACTATAAATGAATAAAAGGGTTATTCTACTATCACATTGTGTACATTATGTCTGTGATACATCCTTTGAGTTAGTAAGAATGTTAATTCATATTTTCAAGAGTTAAAAATTTAAGGTATGAATTTACATAACTAACTCATAAACAGCTCCTGACCATAGAATCATCACGAGGATGGTGATCGATCCGAAAGGTTGGTGTACGATCGCTTCCTTAGGGTAGATGTGTCTTGAGTTTACGATGTAGAGTTACCAAAGTGAGAGTACAGGTATTCGTTGAGAACGAGAGTACTGAGCGTGACTACCTCGAGCAGTCATAAGGAAATCTACCTTCTCGTCGATGACTAGCTCGATGCTGCAACTATGTGTCTAGTTCTTCGACCTGAGGTACATCGACAGTTCACTTTGAGTATGTTATAGTTTGACTACACCATAACTTGATCTCCTAGCCATTCGAAATCCTGAGGTGTATGTTGGCTGTAGCATATTCATTGTAGGAACCAGATTGCACCAAGATGGGATCTATCAACCTCCGTAGATAAGAAGAGTAGTCCTATGATGATCGAAAGATTGAGTCCTTAAGCCCATGGCCATGACAGAGTGAAATAATAGAAAAGAGTTTTTCATTAAGGTTTCACATCGGACTTGGATCGATCGATTGATTCATATGACTGATGTTGGGTTTGATGAGTTCACCTTAACCCTAATTCAGTCGGGACTCATGATAGAGGAACTCAATCACACAGGTAGCTGCATCGAGAGGTTCATCTTCATTTCTGATGGATTGCCACCATATACTGCTAGGTATCACTGGTGGATTTTGGGAGCAATTAAAATGATCTTGATGATCGATCATTCTAATTGTCTGAATCAGAAGAGTTCTGGTCCATTGAAAGGAGTTTTGATGATGTCGATGATGAGATCACGACATGTCTTATTACCATACGAAAGTGAACCTAACTGAATCACACAAATAAGAGTTAGGATCTGGATGTCATCAATTGAGCTAGCCCAGTTCGATTGATTTAGATTAGATCCAATTAGGTTCAAGAAAATCGTGCTAGCACACGATTAAGCCTAACTTTCTCCTCGTGTAATCTTTTCTATCTCGACTGAGCCAAATATGATTTGGCTCACCCAAAGAACCTTAAGAAGGTTTCTCACAGTCTGACTGGAGCTAGTCCAGTTCAGAAAGGACTTATCTTAATTCATGAGATGAATTTAAGACAACACCTGCTAATTCCTATCACCTGCCATTTTTTGTTTTTAGGACATTGGTCAAACGTTGACCCATGGACCTTGGACTGAAGGCCACTTGGCAAGAGGTCATTGGAGCTTTTTTGTAAAGTGTCCACCTACTAAATTGGGTCTCAAAGTGGGTGCCATAATCAGATAGGGCGTGCACCCCAAGTGGATAAAGATAGAGTCCCATGAGATGAGGACTCTGATCCCTTGATCAACTTGGACTGTGGGGCGCCAATCTCACTGTGCTTATCCAGTGTTGGTGCCAATAGTAGGAGGAATTATGGAGATTCTTATTTGATATGATCAGATGATGTCACTCCATCAATCAAAATTTTTTCATAATTAATTAAAACTTTTTGATTGGTCAAATGATGTGGCACTGCATGGCGCAGCAGGGTCTATTTAAACCCTATCTGCGCCTAGGGTTTAGAGACTCTACTCAATAACTAGCAAAAGCCTGAATTCTCTTCACTTCTCTATACCCCCTCTACTCCTCTCCCTCTCCTCTTCACATCCAAGAGATTGGGCATCCATCTGGTGCTTGTCTAAGTCGTGGTGGCTCTTTGATTAGAAGGCTGCAGAGATTTATCGAGAAGCTGCTGCTCCAGCTTCAGAAGATCTTTTGAAGATCTTTCAGATCAGATCCAGATCTAATTTTTGGAATAAAGATTTGTGAGGAGAAAATAATCTAGATCCTGTGTGAGTGGATACCGGTAGAGGCCAGGCGACTGCGTGGCTATTTTAGAACCTCGGGCATTGCTGCGATCATCTACAAGGTAATCTAGTTACCCTAGAGGTATTTCTCTATTTCTTATGATTTTAGATTTAATTTTAGATTTAATATCAGATAATAGAAATTAGATCTAATATATCTTAGATTTAAAATTTTGTAGGATAATTTTTTTGAAATATTCCACCCCAGATCTCATTAGATCTGGAAGATCCTACAAGGAAAAAGTCAGTTTTTTCTTCACGACCTATCCGACCATCGGGTACCATTGCTAGATGATCATTTTGATTGGTACAAAAATTTATTCCTGTACTACCAACTTAGGTTTGAACCTATGAGGTCACATACATTAGAGTTTATGATCCAATCAGATGGTTGATCAATGATTAAGAATCGTTCTAGAGTTAAACGATCAATACGATTGACATTTAACCTAGTGCAAGTATTGCAGGAGAATCGATTAGCAATTCGATTGCTAATTGACTTAATTTGATTAAGCCAATGGACTGAGATTAAGTCTAATTGAATATAATTTAATTATATTTGGTTTGGGCTTGATTGGATCAAGTTCAATTGGTTTATTGGATAAGCCAAGTGCAAGAAAAAACTAGTCCTAGTTCAATTAAGACTTGGGTCAACCTAAATTCTAATTCGATTAAAAAATTAAATCAGATTTAAATCTAATTTAATATGATTAAATTAGATTCTTAATTGGGTTAAGATTTATTTTAATTGGGTTGATTTAGTTTTTATTTGATTTGGTTTGAGAAACCAAATTTGAACAAGTCATAAATTGAATCCTAGTAAGACTAGGATTCCACCCTGCGCCAATTTAGCCCCCACGCCCACTCTCTCTTATCCCATGCCCATTCTCTCTTATTTTGTGCAACAAAACTTCTCTCCTAGATCTTCACACATGTTCAAAACTTTTCTCTCTTTCTCTCTTACATAGAAAGTGGTTGTGGATCAAGTCAAAGTAGGAATTAGTTTGGATTTCAAATTCTATGAGATAGAGTTTTAGGAAACCAAAATTCTTTCCTTATGGCACTGATTTTATCCAATTTTTTTTTAAAATTTTTATAACTTTTATGGCACATAATATGCACCCTTTGCTGGTGGTCCATGCATAAAAAGAAAGAGGGAGCACCCAAGATTTGGGTGCCCTTTGTCTTGCCATGTTTGGATAATCCTTGACTAGATTTTTGACCTAGATAAGGACTCTATCATATCTCTCTATTTCAAATGAATTTCTTCATAAATTTTTTTTAAAAAAATAGAGAAAAGAGAGTCCTTTGGGGTATGCAAAAATCAGAGAGAAAGAAGGTTGGGGCATGGAGATACAATAGACACAAGACTAGGTGTCTAGGTGATAGCAAAGAGAAGAAGAAGAGGGTCTTCTTCTAGGGTTGCTGTGTTCACCTCTTTCCTTCCTCCATCTTGAGTTTTCTAAAAGTATCTCAGATCTAAAATTCTTTCTCCTACTTCTCATCTTTGGAAGAATCCTAATCAAGAAGAAGGAGGCATCTGATTGACCATCGAAGAAGGATCAGCATAGTACTAGCATACTGTGCTGATTTTCTGGACTAAGACTTCTGATCGTGATTTGTGGGCTCGTGTGGATGACTCCTAGAGGTCGGATGTGTATGTGGCTCGCAATATCATCCTCAAGCCTGGATCAGCAAAGTTAGAATGTCTAACTTGCAAGGTAATAGATCTGATCTATTATATTTTACATACATTAGATGTAGTATAGAAACATGTTGATATGATCAACATGTAGTTCTTGCTCTTTATATTTTAATTTCTGATTTAATGTCATGTAATAATCATGTAATAAGATCTTATATCTAGAGATTCTCTAATTTTATAAGATAAATTTTGATTTATTTTAGTCTTCCACTGCCTGATCTTGAAAAAGTTTCAAGATCTAATCCTGAAACTCTAGATCTGGTTCCTTCAGTGGTAACCATATTTCATGGTTCTTAAGTGTTACCTTACAAATATTCAATCTATCTGAATATCCAAAATTATTGCTAGATGATAACTTTGATTAGTATAAAAAATAATTTTCTGTGCTACCGGCTTAGTGTTCGAACCTATAAATTCATGCACAAAAGTTGGATGAAGTAGGAAAGAATTGATCTAAATCTATGAGTTTAATTTAAAAGTATATGACTTGATTGAATAAATAGATTAGCTTAATTAAAAATTAAGTTAGAGATCATATAGGATTAAACAAGTTGACTATATCTAGCTAGCACTAGGCATGAGGTTCAAGTTTAATTCTGAGGATGATAATGATCTGATCAATGATCTAAGAAATTTTTGAGAGATGAATTTATGTCCTAATTAATTTTAGATTAGATCTGATTTAACTAAAAATTAATTGGGTTAAAAAATTTAAGTTAGACTTGAACCAGAATTCTAATTAGATTAAGATTGACAGGCTCTTCAAATCTGGTTCGAATCGAGTTCGAATCGGATCCAAAATGAGTCAAATTTGAGCCAGATTGGATGTAATCCAAAGAGTCCAAATTATCAGGGACTCTCTCTCTCTATGTGGCCAACCAAAAGAAGAAAAAGCACTGGTTTTTTTTGCTTCTTTTTTTGTTTCATGCAATATGAGAAAGGATGCCACAAAAATTGGGTGCTCTCCTTTCTTTATTACATCTCTTGGTTTTCTTGTTTGGATAAGATTAAAACCTTATGTCCTAAATCAGTTAGGACTTGATCAGATGTTGGAGATGTCACCTATAAGAAGGGAGGACCTAACCACCGATGATGATGTCTTATTTTGTGCGACAACAAATAAATCACCATGAGGGAGAAAAGTGGTTGGGCGACAATAAAAGAGGAGGGGTGCTAATTATTTCCTAGTGTGACATCTTGGCATGAGACTCTTATTCATATGGGAAAGGATCCATCTAGGCACCCTCTTGCTATGAGATGAGATCTTATTCCTCCCCTCGCTTTCCTTCTAAAGATTAATATCCAAGAAAATCATCCCACTTCCTTACGGAGCCTAGCGTGCATGCGAAGTAGAGAGCCTATGCTTTCAGGCCTCATGAGGTTTTGGATTCAAGCAAGAAATCCTTAATATTTGATCTCTATTCCACTGCAATCAAGGTAAATATAAATGTTATATTACTACTAGTATAGAAAATTTTTCAGATGCACTCTAGCCATCCGATCAAATGAATTGATGGCCTGTAAGGAAGTGGAACAGGGGGTAGTTGGCTGGAGTTGGTAGTGAGCACCAAGAGATAGAGGAGTTGCAGAGAGAGCCAAAGCAGCGGTAAAGGTCACAGGTGGTGGCTAAGACCATCAGGAAGTGTCTAGGGGTATCAGAGGACCTTGGTTCAGTAGGCCTGAGTCTCCTTGGATTTTTTGAGAGAGCTTTTATATGGGGTGATAGGCAAGAGGTGAGAGCTTCTTGTTGAAAGAGAAAAATTTATCAGAGTTGAGAGCGTGTGATCTCTTCTTGTAATTATTTTCTTTCATAGTGAAACTTTTGTATTCTCCGTAGAGGTAGACCTTAGTCTAACTCATATATTTGATTGTATCTCTTTTATTTCTTCTTTTTTTCTATTGCAATACTTGGTACTAAATCTCCAACAATTGGTATTAAAGCCAGGTGGTGCTAGAGTCTTGGTTGTCCAGGTTACAGTAGTGTTGATCAAGATTGAAGAAGATGAAGAAATCGGGCTCAATCAAGGTGGAGATCAACCGATATGATGAAAAGAGCAATTTCTCCCTGTGACAAGCAAGGATAAAGGATGTGCTCATCCAATAGAGGTTGATCGATGCTCTCTTTTATCAGGACAAGCTAGCTATCATAGAGAAAAAGGATTGGAGGTGGCTCTAGATGTAGGTGGTGAGTACGATTCATTTATTCTTGACAGATGATGTGGTGACCCATGTGTTTGGCAAGACTTCTCCAATGATGATGTGGACGAACCTCAAGGAGATGTACATGGTGAAGTCAATCGCCAATGCTCTCTTCCTCTAATAGCAATTCTACCAACTATGGATGAGCAAGGAACAGAGTGTGTAGGAGCGTCTCAATAACTTCTAGAAAATCTTCATCGATCTCCTCAACATTGGCGAGAAGACTGAGGAAAAGATCAGGGCGTTGGTCTTGCACTACAACAAAATAGGATATTAGCGACGAAAAAAATTTATCGCTAATAATGAATTTTCATCGCTAATAGTTATTAGTGATAAATTTTTGTCACTAATATTTAATCATAAATAATCATGTCGTTGATAATTTTTTATGATAGAAAAAAATTTTCAATGCAAATAACCAGATATTTCTGATGAAAAATTTTTATCTTCAAAAAAATCATTTTTCATAACTATTTACAACAAAAAATTTGTTATAAAAGAGCTAATTTGCGATGAAAAAATAATTATTTATAATGACTAATATTTATCACTATTAATTTAATTAAAATTTTTTATAAAAATAAAATTTATATTAGCGACATAAATTTTCATCACAAATATCTCAATTTTTGATATAAATTTTCATCACTAATAATCAATTTTTATCACTATTAATTTAATTAAATTTTTTTATAAAAATCAAATTTTAAAAAAAAAATTAGTGACATAAATATTTCATCTTAAATAAAGTTATTTTTGATGAAAATATTTTATCACTATTAATTTAATTGAAAATTTTTTGAAAATTAAAAAAATATTAGTGATAAAAATTTTTCATCGTAAATAAATTATTTATGATGAAAATATTTTTATTGATATTAAGTTTAATTATAAATTTTATAAAAATCAAATTTAAAAAATATTAGTAATAAAAATTTTACATTATAAATATCATAATTTTTTATATAAATTATCATCGATAATAATTTTTAATTATTTTTGATGAAAATATTTTTATCACTGTTAATGTAATATAAAATTTTATTATTTTTAAATTTATTAAAAAAAATTATTTGTGATCAATTTTTTATCACTAATATTTTTTTTATTGACCAATATTTCATCGATAATAATTCTATTGCTAATACTTTACAAATAATTTTTTAAAAAATTTATGAATGTATATATTTGATTTATATTTATAATATTTTTTATAAATTAAAAATAATAAATAAAAATAATAAATTTATATAATAAATTTATAAATAAATTTTATTATTTTATTATATTAAATTAAAATTATAAGTGATCTAAAATAAAAATAAAAAGCTATATAAATAGACCATCAAGTGTCGACATCTGCAGAAGGGAAACGGACTGGAGAAGAGAAGCGCTCGGATGAGCTCGGACTGGCTTGCTGCTGCCTCATCAGCTACATCATCTACTCCATCTGTGCCATCCGCTCCATCATCTGGATCTGAATCTGCTAATATTCGTCAATGCATGCAGTAACTCATCAGCTCGCTGCTCAGCCTGCCTCTGCACCTCCGCCAGTCGAGCATCATAGGCAGCATGGATGTCATCCCTAGACAAGCATAAGGATGAGGGAGCAATGATCCCATACCCTAGATCCCTAACATAACAGAGTCTCGTACCAAACATTTGATCACAGATCTTGTCATCTATGGGTGCGGTCAAGCCCTCAGGGTAGGCTGGGATCTAATGTCATCATACGATCCTGAAAATTAAAGTTATAGCTATTTTAATTTTATACTAAAAATTAGACTGTGAATCAAAAAAATAATTAAAAAAACTTATAAAGAGCTTCTGGCTCCCTGTCGTCCACTTTCCTGACTGTCGCTGGTGGGTCCGCTGGTAGATATCAATCTTACCAGGAAGCTTGCCATTCCCAACATCTCTCTATAATTTGAGAATAATTAAATAACTAGAGAATTATATACTAATTAAAAATTACTTACCATCTGTTCCATGTGACAAGCGAATGACCTCGAACCTCCATAATGCGGTACAATCTGTCTCATCCGATTCATGACGTTCTGGACACATCTTCTTGTATAGTTACCAATTAAATTAGTAGATAACAAACTAAATTTAAGAATAAATGATTCAATCATTAAACTCTAAAAAAAAATATTTGGATGTGTAACCTGATATGCCAGATCCTGGTAATGGTGGCATATGATAGTCCAATCATCCATAATAATGCTATCATAGGGCTGCTGCCATACCGCCTCCACCCCATGATCCTTAATCACATGGTACCAATGTTGATGGATGCGATAGCGACAATCCTTGAAACGCAAAGATAAATGAGCATCCACAGCTCGCCGCATGCGATCCTCCTCAAAATCAATGATATCAAATATACCCTGCCAATAACAAATATTAGAAGAATACTGTGCTAATTAAATATTTACAGTATAATTTATTTTACCTATAAGTGGGTGTAAAAAATCTCTCTCTGAGCCGATACAACATGACGCCAATCGAAAAGCATCACGCGGGCATAGCTGCAACATATGACGCCCAATATGGTCTGCCACAGCTCGCACCATCTCCTAATAGGCCTGGTGTAGTCGAATGGTATCTCAATATGGAGACGCTATCCCGGGTGCTCGTGTCTCCAACGCTCTAGAGTGAAGTTTTTCGATGGACCTCGCCCTTGCCTCACTACTAATGAAGACTGATCTGAAACAACAATAAATAAATCATTAGTATCATAGCTTCCAAATAAAAAAATTAAATTTTATTGTATAAAAATATAATAATATCACTCGGATCCACCTCACTCGAACCCGCCTCACTCGGACCCACCTCACTCTGACCTGCCAGTGCAGGACCCTCTGGCGATAGAGCTAGTTGGGCAGTGAAAATTGATAAAGGTGCCTTAGCCTCCGAGGTAGACTGTGAATGCAAATGTCGTCATCTGTCTCCTGGTGCCATACCTACAATTCTTGATATATAAATGAATATAATATTAAATAATAATAACAAAAAATAAATTATATTCTAATGAATAGAATTATATCACATACCATTATTGCAAGAGAAGACTGAATAAAAAATATAGATCTACTCATTAATATTTGTATCTTTCTCGATGTGTAGATCCTCATCCAAATCATAATAATCGACATATGTGTCGTCTTCTATCTCATCATCATTTATAAACTGATCATCGCCCTCTGATTCATCAAGATTAAATACAAAATCAGCTTCAACTTCATTAGATGGTAGATCAATCCTATTCAAAGGAGCCATTACAAGTTCTTCATCAACAAGAAGCTCCACTAATGTTTGTTCTTCCTACTGAAAAGCTTTCTCTTCATGTAAATCTAAATTTTCATCCATCTCTAATCGAGTTGGTATGTCATATACGCCTCTAGGTATTATTTTTTGTACGACATGCCAATTACCTCGATACTTTAGATCCTTCAAATATATTATTTATTTTGCTTAAGTTACTAATATATATGGCTTATTTTGGTACCATGTTCGTGTAAAATTTATACCGTTAAAGTATGGATCAATATGAATATCGATCTTTTTGTTGCTAATATTCTATTATTCACACTGAAACAAGAATACAGAATTACTGGATCCATACTTTAGTTCTATGATATCTATCAGTACATCCTAATATTCAATCTCTTCTTCTCCTTCATATCCTATTGTAGCAATCTCATTATTCTGAATCTGTCATTGCATCTCAAGCTTCCTTGTGTGAAATCTCATTCCTCCAATAATACAGGATGCATAGTGGTTAACTCCTCGATCGGGACCACATGTTAAATTGTACAACTCATCAGTCTCACCTACTTCTTTATTGAAATGCTTATATTCCATCTACACCATAACATAAAAAATTATGTTGGTTCAAATATAAATTTTTATAATTATTATAAATAACGTATTACTAATGCAACTTATAAGATCATCAAATTATTTTACAAATTTCATCCTATGTCGATCATCAGCATCCGTATCATTCTCTCTGCATAGTATACTCTTGTGCTCACTGTAACAAGTTATGATTTTTAATTTTATATCGACATAAAAAAATTACTTAGAACATTAAACAGTATGCTAAAATGGTACTTACTCAATGAAATCTTCAATTTTTTCATAATTATTTAGAACGTAGAAGTGTGCCTTGGATAGCTCATTCACATCCATAAATTCATATCTCCTTGCACCAATGGGTTGAGTTTAAATATAGACAGATCAGTTCATTATCACCTTATTCACGGTTTATGTTACGATCTATACGATTGAATCTTATTTCGATATCATCAAGATACGTTGAGTAGAACGTGACACACTCTATAGCTACATATGCTTCCATTATAGACCCTTCAGACCGTGCTTTATTGCGCACATACTTTTTTAGGATACACAAGAATATGATGCCTACGTACCCTATCCACTATATACTCAGAGAACAGTGGACAGATAACTACTGAGTACCACATAATGAAACAAAATATCAACTATTAACAATAATAAGATTATTATTTTTTTTAAAAGTTCAAATACAGGATATCCAAGAGTCGATCTCAATCAAGATCGACTCTTGAATGAAAATCTATGGCTCAATATAATTTAACTACCATCTCTGAACATACATTCGAAGATGGATTTCTAATTTAACAAAAAAAATAACTCTGCATTAAAATTTTTTCATCAAAAATTTTAATAGAGTTTTCTCTAAAATAAAAATACTTTTTATATTCTCATTGGTCTATCCCCTCTCCGGTCCCGTGGCACCGTCGGCCGCCCATAGCCCCCCCACCCCATGGATGGCTCCACCCCCTAGTGGCTCAATCAACACAAAAAAAAAAGGTTGGAACCTTACCTCCTGCAGACGGCGGATGGCGGGTAGCAGGCGGCGAGCGATGCAGACGGCGAATGGTGGATGATGGACGGCTGCAGTGACGGTGGAGAGGGGCTCATCGATGGGAACAGAAGGGGGAGAGCACGGAGAGAGGAGAGTTTAAGAAGAAGGAGAGAGGAGAGCTTAGGGAGAGAGAGGGAGAGAGGGGAGAGGAAAAGGGGAGAGGAGAGCTCAGGGAGAGAGAGGAGGGGGGAAGAGGGTTTCGCATGAAGGGACGTCGACTTGACGTGCATTGAAAAAACTATTAACGATAAAAATTTTCACCACTAATAATTTCGTTAAACAAAAAAAATTCTCCACTAAAAAATTTTTCTCTTTAAAAAAAATTATTTACGACAACAAAAAAATTCATTATTAATTATGTTATTAGCAATGAAAATTTAATTTTCATCGCTAATAATTTTCATAAAAAAAAATTTCCCTATTAAAAAATTTTCTCGCTAAAAAAAATTATTTATGATGAAAATAAAATTTTTGTCGCTAATAATTCTCACCAAAATTTTTTCCATGAAAATAATTTCTATTTTAAAAAATTATTTATGATAAAAATTAAAAATTTCATCATTAATTAGTTTATTAGCAATGAAAATTAAGTTTTCATCATAAATAATTCTCGTAAAAAAAAAAAATTCCACTAAAAAAATCTTCCCTCTAAAAAAATTATTACGATGAAAAAGAATTCATCGTCAATAAAATTATTAGCAATAATAGTTAGATTTTTGTCACCATTACTTCCCTAAAAAAAATAAAAATTTCCCACTAAAAAATTTTTTCCTCTTAAAAAATTTTTCAAAAAAAATTATTGATGATGAAAACTAAATTTTAGTCATTAATAATCTTATTAGCAATGTAAATATAGTTTTCATTAAAAATAACTTCTGCAAAAAAGAAATTTCTCAATAATAATTTTATAAAAAATTAATTTTAGATTTTTCTCATCAAAAAAATTTTCCATCCAAAAAAATTTAACAACAAAAAATGACATTAAAAAAATATTCATGATGAAAAATAAAATTTATTTTCTTTAAGCTAAAAACTTTTTCAAAATAATTTCATCAAAAAAATTAATTTTTTATTAATAAAAAAATTTTATGTAAATAGTTAATTAGTAATTTTTCTTTCAAAAAAATTACGTATATAAAAAAGTAGCTTGGCTATCCTTTGTAATGCATGCTTTTGTGGATCTAAAAAATGTTGAGTCTAATTGATGTTCATATGGTTTTGTTAGGGTTGATCAATAAAGTAGCCTAAAAATTTAGTGATATTTTTTATATGATTAGGAACTGACACAAAGATTTGTAATTTGATAGAGTTTGATTTCTATCTTTGCAGCCATGCTGGTATAAAGGTAATATTTTTTGATATTTTTTTCTTTTTTTCTCATTATTCTATTTTTTAAGGTTAGGAGGGACTAATCCCCACCTTTTCTATCCTATAATGATAAGTAGCAACTGGTGAACTAATTTTTATAAGTAATCTTCTTGGTTTAAAGTATTTGCTTAATATAGTTTTATCTAGTTTTTAAAATGATTTTTATCAATTTATCTATATTTTGTTTCCATTCAAGGGATCAACAGACCAACACATTATCATGTACTATTGGATAATAACCATTTTTCTGCTGATATATTACAGATATTAACTAATAATCTTTGTTACACCTGAGTTAAATTTTGAATGTATTCTTATGTTTTGACAAATCCTTATTTGGACCAATTTTTAGATGATCTGCTGGCCTTAGTTTCTATATTGAGTCTAATCTTTTTGATAGAGGATCGACATCAATTGGTGGTTTCAGGGATCGAACTGCTGTGGTGCATCATTTGCCATAGATTAAGGATAGTGTTTAAGAAGTTATATTTTTCTATTAAAGATGTTATAGAATTTTATTGTCACAAGAAATTATTGGCCAAATTTTTTTGAGATGGTTTAGAAATAAATGATATAATTTAGTCCATTGAACAGTTAATAAAGTTTTATTCTTTATACAGTTGAAAGTTGATATTTTTTCTGAATCAAATTCTTTATGTTTAATTTTTTGAGACGGTTTGCTCCTCGATCTTATAGATGGTTGATTCGGTTGTGGGTGAAAAATTTTATTGCATCATCCAACAAAGTCTGGATACTAGAAGAATGATTTTTTTTCAATATCGAAAGTTATATTTTTAAATTTTTGATTTTTTTAATTACTAAAAATAAAATTATTTCACCATAAAATAATAAAATATTTATGATGAAATTATTTTTTATATTAAATAGTCAATTATTTATGATATTTTTACTATTTTATCATAAATAATCTATATTTTTTATATTTTTAAATTTTTTAGTTTTTATAATATTGATGATAAAAATATTTTTATCGAAAATAATCAACTATTTATGATGAAAAATGAGTTTTCATCACAAACATTAGGTTATTTATGATGTAATATTTTCATCATAAATAATATATATTTTTATATTTTTTATATTTTTTATTTTTTAAAAATATTGATGATAAAAATATTTTCATCATAAATAATGAACTATTTATGATGGAAAATAATTTTTTATCATAAACACTATATTATTTATGATAAAATATTTTCATCATAAATAATTTATAATTTTTTTATTTTTTTATTTTTTTTAAAATATTTATGATAAAAATATTTTCATTGTAAATAATTCACTATTTATGATGAAAAATATATTTTCATCACAAACATTATATTATTTATGATGTAATTTTTTCATCACAAATTATTTATAACTTTTGCATTTTTTAAATTTCTTATTTTTTTTAAAATATTGATGATAAAAATATTTTTATCATAAATAATAGGCTATTTATGATGAAAAATAATTTTTTATCATAAATACTATATTATTTATGATGCAATATTTTCATCATAAATAATCTATAATTTTTATATTTTTTTAATTTTTTATTTTTTTTGAAATATTGGTAATAAAAATATTTTTATTGTAAATAATTAACTATTTATAATGAAAAATAGTTTTTCATTGTAAACACTATATTATTTATGATGTAATATTTTTATCATAAATTATCTATAATTTTTATATTTTTAAATTTTATATTTTTTTGCAAATATTTATGATGAAAATAGTTTCATCAAAAATAATATACTATTTATGATAAAAATATTTTTTTATCATAAATATTATATTATTTATGATGTAATATTTTTATCATAAATAATTTATAATTTTTATATTTTTTTAATTTCTTATTTTTTTAAAATATTGATGATAAAAATATTTTCATTATAAATGATAGGACTATTTATGATAAAAATAATTTTTTATCATAAATACTATATTATTTATGATATAATATTTTCATCATAAATAATCTATAATTTTATATTTTCTAAATTTCTTATTTTTTAAAATATTAGTGATGAAAATTTCTTATTGTAAATAATTAAGCTTTTTATGATGAAAAATAATTTTCATCATAAATACTCAATTATTTATGATGTAATATTTTTATTACAAATAATATATATTTTTTTAATTTTTAATATTTTTTATTTTTTTTCAAATATTAGTGATAAAATTTTTTATCATAAATAACTAAGCTTTTTATGATAGAAAATAGTTTTTATTATAAATATTTAATTATTTATGATGTAATATTTTTATCATAAATAATCTATAATTTTTAAATTTTTAAAATTTTTTATTTTTTTTAAATATTAATGATGAAATTTTTTTATCATAAATAATTGAGTATTTATGATGGAAAAAAATTTTTATCATAAATTCTTAATTATTTATGATGTAATATTTTTATCATAAAAAATTTATAATTTTTAAATTTTTAAAAAAATTTAAATATTAGTGATGAAATATTTTCATTGGGAATAATATTATTTTTGATAAAAAAATATTTTTTATCATAAATATTTAAATTATTTATGATAAAAATATTTTCATCATGAGTATTTAAAAATTTAAAATTAAAATAAATATTTCATTATTTATGATGAAAATAATCATCATAATTAATAAGTATTTATGATAGAATTTATTTTCCATCGCTAATATCAAACTATTTATGATGAAAAATTATTTTCATCATAAATATTTTATTATTTATGATGACTTTAATTTTTCATCCTAAATACTCTTATTACCGATAAAAATTTTTATGTCGCAAATAATTTCATCACAAAAACTCGCTTTTCTCGTAGTGTTACTTTCATCACTTCCTCTTTCTTTTGAATTCTTGGTGACTACTCTTCTAGTGAAAAAGAGTACTATCAAGATAAGAAGGTTACTTCTGTACTTCTCCAGAATGAAATTCTTCGGAGAGAGAATCAAGCCTCGAGTTCAAGTAGTGACTCGATCCTAATGGTGACTGGAGTTGGTGGTGGCAGAAGATGAGGGGCAAAGGATCGCAAGGTAGGCAGTCAAAGTCCAAGATGAGAAATTCAAGCAAGATCAGGTGCTACCGGTGTGATGAGTTAGGATATCATGTCAGAAATTGCCTACAACTCAAAGATCGAATGAAAGCTACTGTAGCGATACAGAAGACAGTGATGATGTTCTTCTGATGATTGACGAGGTATCTATTTCTTTCTCCTAGTGGATTTTAGAATCTATTTATGCACATCATGTGTGTTGCAGAGAGGAGCTGTTCGATACTCTAGAGAGCAGTGAGGGCACTGTTCACCTACTGGATGGATCAAGCTATGAGATCAAGGGCAATGGGATGGTCAGCTTACAAACACATGATGGGTCCGACACATACCCAGCTTTAGAAGAAATATAATTTCACTGAGCAGACTGAATTCAAACGGCTACAAATAGAGAGCTGATAACGAAATCCTAAAGGTCATGCATGGTAATAGCATTATGATAAAAGAATGGAGGACATTACCTCTTGACAGAAAGCTCAGTGCGAGGTGGAGCTTCAGGAGCCAGTGGAAGTCCAATACGAGATGGAGCTCCAAGAGCAGATGGATCGGGCACAAGATAAGAGACTCGAAAAAATGATAGGTGATATCGCAAGGTGAAGTCTCTATTGCCGTAGCAAGCTACCCTGAGAAAGTCTCAAATCAGACAGATCGTAACACATGATGGAGATGGGATCGAGCGGTCAGGCTCGACTCTCATATTTGCCCATCCATGAGTAGCAGGTGCATGCCCCAAGACACGAGGATGAGATCATCCAAAAGATCTCAAAATTAGGTAGAGGTCGAATGTCGATTCGAGGTAGAGATTGTTGGGATTTAGCACTTCAAATTTGATCCACAGGAGAAAAATCTAGAGCCCAAAATATAGTGCACAATGACACAGAGGCCCGAAGATGTAGTGCGCACTGGCCCATAGCAGGGTGCAGCTTGCAAGTGCATGCAAGCCCGCAGGCGCACAGGCATGCATGGCCCAATGCGAGCGCACAGGCATGCACGGCCCAGGGTGCACGACCCAGCACCATCATGCAGGTGCGTGGCCCAGTGCGAGCGCTTGGGCCTGTGGGCCGCATGCGCATCCAATTCGAATTTCTATCATGGTCCATGGTGGATGATGAAATGTTGGCACAGTCCACACATCCACCATGGACCGCCATGGTCCACATGCAAAAAATCACAGTCCATAAGCCATTTTCTATGTGATAGCATAGTCAGGAATGCTCCGATGTGTGTTTTTGTGCAATCCAATGGCTATGGGGGTTTACGACGAAGATCAGATGGACAGGGACATTATAGAATACTGTTGGGAGTCTGTATACAAATTTGGATGGGAATAGGACTTGGTTTGGCCCTACAAAAGGGACTTGATGGCCTGTAAGGCTGTGGAATAGAGGATAGTTGGCTAGAGTTGGCAGTGAGCACCTGAGAGGTAGAGGAGCTACAGAGAGAGCCAGAGCAGTAGCAGAGGTCTCAGGTGGTGTCTGAGACTATCAAAAAGCATTCAGGGGTATCAGAGGATCCTAGTTCAACAGGCCTGAGTCTCCTTGGATTTTTTGAGAGAGATTTTGTAAAGGGTTAGAGAAGAGAGCTTCTTGTTGAAAGAGAGAGGTTTATAAGAGTTGAGAGTGTGTGATCTCCTCTTGTAATTTTTTTTTCATAGTGAAGCCTTTGCATGCTCCGTCGAGGTAGATCTTGGTCTAATCCATATATTTGATTGTGTCCCTTTTATTTTTTTTTTTTTCTGCTGCAATAATTGATACCAAATCTCCAACATTCGACCGCCTTCTTGACCTCCTCTTCGACCTAGAGCTCCTCTTCGAGGACTTTTTATTCTCAAAGAATTATGTCAGGTGCTCATTAAGCAACCTAAAAAATATGACCGACTGCAAGACAAAAAGAGCAAATCTAGTTAGATTGGTGAAAAACCAATGTAAAAGGAAAAAGAAAAAGGAGTAAAAGAAGATGAGACTTACATCCAAATAATATTGAATCCATAATTTATTATTTGCTCAATGGAGAGGTCTCTCCTTCGAGCATCCAAGTCCTTCTAGGGCATCATGGTGCATAGTAGATCCCTATCGAGCCTCGATATCTCTGGAAGCGATGCTTTGGCCAAGTCAATCCTCTCTGACAAATAAGATGGTGGATTGATGTTGGGAGTTTAGGATCTCGACCGCTATTCTACTGACCGACTTAGCCTGACTGATGTCGGAGGTGGTGTCGGAGAAGATACCTACCTTGGGCATGTGGATGCCTCCTTTAGAGGTAGATGAGCCACCTCGGTGGATTGGCGATGTTGATTTTTGACCACCGACAGTGCAATGGAGATGGGACAACATCTATATTTATTGTTATGTCCCCGAGAGATGATTAGGGAGCAGTCGATCTACGGGGGTAGCAATTTCTTTGCTTCTCTTCGAAGTAGATTGATCAGCTAGATCCTGCTTTCTCTTCTTCACGTCAGCCAACCTCTTCGGATCAAAATTTATTATTGCTGCTAAAAAAGGAGGAGGAAGATTGTTAAAAAATATGAAGGAGATGATGAAGTGAAAGTAATAGAGAATAGGAATTGACATTGGACTTACCCTAGAGAGAGATTTGACTGATGCCAGCATCAAACAAAGACTAGTCAGATACAGGTAGGCTTAGCTTAGGTATCTTCATACCCAAAATTTTCGTAAAAGCCTCCTCATCCCCAGATAATATTTCATTATTAGAGTTTCATTTGATTTCAAGCTTGCACCAATTGCAACTGAAACCCTATGGAACATTGGCAGAAACAAAAAAAAAATAATTTTTTCAATTATGTATAAAAGATGGAAGGACAGGATTGAACTTATATTTAGGTCAAGGTGAAAAGTATCATCTTTTCCATAAGGATGTTTCTTTAGGATGAACAGTATTCTAAAGAGAGAGATCCTAAGTTTTATGGCAGAGAAGTTACAATAGATGATAAATACTATGATCATCCTAATAGTGTTAGGAGTAACTTGGCTTAGTGGAGCCTATAAGAGTCTAAGACATTACTAGAGAAGGGATGTAAAGAAAACTGAAGCATAGATGAAAATGCCTCATCATAAAATATGATACAATCTTTTGGACATTCAGTTACCTGATCATCCTGATATGGAGCTATCAGTTGAAATTCTTTAGGAATAAATTATTTTTTCCTAAGTTTCTAAAGATCGAGATCATATAGGATAGATTCTCAGTACTAGGACCAAAGTAATCTAAAAATCCCCTTATGGCAGACTTGGCATCCTCCCGATCTGAACCACTGACTTCGACCATTGCCCGAGGTGAAGTTTTCGCTTCAAATTCAAGCAGCGATTGGGTCAACTAAAGTATACGATCATCCTGATACATCTCGCTATAATCGGAAGATATTTTATGAGAGAAAGAGAAAGCAAAAGTAAATGAAACAAGGAAAGCAGACAAAAAGGAAAAAGAGAAGAGCTATCTAAAAGAGGAAAATAGGGATTAAAAAGACCTAAAGCCCTAGAGTTGCATGAAGAAGAAGCCAAGAATGAAGAAGTCTACCTAATAAATAGGGAAGAGATTCTGAAGAAGCTTTTGAAGAACTCTTTCTTGACTCTGATGGTCTCTTCTCCGATTCCGGCAACACCAAACAATCTCCTTTCCGGCTCCAATGACATTGAGAAAGCTCTAAGAAAGTTTCGACAAGGCTTCCATACAAGAAAAATAGTAAAATGATTTTCAAACAAAGTACAGACCTATTTATAGAACTTACCGATAGTTCGAATTAATTGGCTATATCGACATATCAACACCACTTGTTAATAATCTAACGACTTTGAAGAAAATCGATTCGATGCACCTCCCCCTGATTGAGCTACATGAGTTGAATCCATATGATGACTAAAATGACCAATGGTAGCATGACACAAGGCACATGCACATTTGGGCATAGCCGTTCAAGTAATTATGAGCTTCCAATTCTTTAAGCACTAATAATTAATGAAATTCGGTGGATCATTTTCGAAAAATGGTGTATTACTTTGAATGGTTTAAAAATTAATATTCTCAACCACCAGCAGTACGACGTATTTATATTGATAGCACAAGTTGAATAAAATCTTCTAAATTGACTTTCCACATCCCATGTCAACATTTCTACTTCGAGTCTGAAAAGTAAGGGGTATATATTGGTACATATAAATCGATCTCACTATCAAGCCACATAGCAAGTATCAGGTGTTAGATGTGTGCCCTAGATGCCAGATTGGCTGACACATTCCTGTACAAATGTAAGGGCAAATTTATAATTTTGACTATAAATGAATAAAAGGGTTATTCTACTATCACATTGCATACATTATGTCTGTGATACATCCTTTGAGTTAGTAAGAATGTTAATTCATATTTTTAAGAGTTGAAAATTTAAGGCATGAATTTACATAACTAACTCATAAACAGCTCCTGACCATAGGATCATCATGAGGATGGTGATCGATCCAGAAGGTTGGTGTACGATCGCTTTCTTAAGGTAGATGTATCTTGAGTCTACGGTGTGGAGACACCAGAGTGAGAGTACAAGTATTCATTAAGAATGAGAGTATTAAGCGTGATCACCTCAAGCAGTCATAAGAAAGTCTACCTTCTCATCGATGACTAGCTCGATGCTGCAGCTGTGTGTCTAGTTCTTCGATCTGAGGTACATCGACAGTTCACCTTGAGTGTGTTATAGTTTGACTACACCATAACTCGGTCTCCTAGCTATTCGAAACTCTGAAGTATATGTTGGCTGTAGCATATTCATTGTAGGAACCAGATTGCACCAAGATGGGATCTATCAACCTCGGTAGATAAGAGGAGTAGTCCTATGACGATCGAAAGATTGAGTCCTTAAGCCCATGGCCATGGTAGAGTGAAATAATGAAAAAGAGTTTTTCATTAAAATTTTACATCAGAATTGGATCGATCGATTGATTCATATGACTGATGTTGGGTTTGACGAGTTCACCTTAATCCTAATTCAGTCGGGACTCATGATAGAAGAACTCAATCACACAGATAGCTGCACCGAGAGGTTCATCTTCATTTCTGATGGGTTGCCATCATATACTGCTAGATGTCACTGGTAGATTTTGGGAGCAATTAGAATGATCTTGATGATCGATCATTCTAATTATCTAAATCAGAAGAGTTCTGGTCCATCGAAAGGAGTTTTGATGATGTCGATGATGAGATCACGACATGTCTCATTATCATACGAAAAAAAATCTAACTGGATCACACAAACAAGAGTTAGGGTCTGGATGTCATCAATTGAGCTAGTCCAGTTTGATTGATTTGGATTAGATCCAATTAGGTTCAAGAAAATCGTGCTAGCACATGATTGAGCTTAACTTTCTCCTCGTGTAATCTTTTCTATCTCGACTGAGCCAAATATGATTTGACTCACCCAGAGAATCTTGAGAAGATTTCTCATAGTCTGACTGGAGCCAATCCAGCTTAGAAAAGATTTATCTTAATTTATGAGATGAATTTAAGACAACACCTGCTAATTCCTGTCACCTGCCATTTCCGTTTTAGGATATTGGTCAAACATTGACCTATAAACCTTGCACTGAAGGCCACTTGGCAAGAGGTCATTGAAGAGTTTTTGTGGAGTATCCACCTGCTAATTTTACCCTCAAAGTGGGTGCCATAATTAGATATGGCATGCACCCCAAGTGGATAAGGATAGAGTCCCATGAGATGAGGACTCTGATCTCTTGATCAACTTGGACTGTGGGGCACCAATCTCACTATGCTTATCCAGTGTTGGCACCAACAGTAGGAGGGATTGTGGAGATTCTTATCTAATATGATCAGATGACATCACTCCATCAATCAAAATTTTTTCAGAATTAATTGAAATTTTTTTATTGGTCGAATGATGTGGCACTGCATGGCACAGCAAGGTCTATTTAAACCCTATCTGCGCCTAGGGTTTAGAGACTCTGCTCAATAACCAGCAAAAACCTGAATCCTCTCCACTTCTCTACACCTCCTCTGCTCCTCTTGCTCCCCTCTTCACATCCAAGAGGTTGGGCATCCATCTGGTGCTTGTCCAAGGCGTGGTGGCTCTTTGATTAGAAGGCTGCAGAGATTTATTGAGAAGCTGCTGCTCCAGCTTCAGAAGATTTTTTGAAGATCTTCCAGATCAGATCCAGATCTAATTTTTGGAGCAAAGATTTGTGAGGAGAAGACAATCCAGATCCTACTTGAGTGGATATCGATAGAGGCTAGAGATTACGTGGCTATTTTAGAACCTCGGGCACTGCTGCGATCATCTACAGGGTAATCTAGTTATCCTAGAGGTATTTCTCTATTCCTCATGATTTTAAATTTAATTTTAGATTTAATATCAGATAATAAAAATTAGATCTAATAGATCTTAGATCTGAAATATCATAGGATAATTTTTTTTAAAATATTCCACCCCAGATCTTATTAGATCTGGAAGATCCTACAAGGAAAAAGCCAGTTTTTCCTTCATCAGGATTAAGAGCCAGGTTGATGGCTCTATTTCATATCTAATTTAGATCTGATTTTTATTTTTATTTATTTGATATTAATAAATTTTAGATGTCACATCAGATACGATAGGATCTAAAATTAAAAAAATTTAAAATTAAATCTAAGTAGATCTAACATGTATGAGATGCATGACTATACTAGGAGTAGTTTAATCTATGAATAGTCTTATAATTTTATATTTTAATATGATTAAAATATAAATTAGATCTAATTTATTCTCTATTTTTTTGATATTATAAATATTATATTCAGATCAGAAAATAGAAAATAAAAATTTAATTAATACATAAGATTGATCTGTTGCATGCCTAGACTAGTTGTAGAATTATTCTAGTAACTGTCTAGAATAGATTTTATATTGAATAGTTCAATTTAAATCATATTTTTTAGATGTTATATGTGATGTATCAGATCTGAAAATATGCTAATTAGATCAGATTTTAATACATGAGATATATGCAAAGCATGTATAAGTTAGATCTAAAATTATATATGTGATATGTAACTTAGATCTAACTAGTTTTGTAGTTAAATTAATATTTTTGATTAAGGTGTTCCTCATGACCGTCTAGTCATAAGAACAAAGTAGGGTTCAAGACCCTCTCCTTCCATTCAACGGGGTGTTCTTATGGCGTGTAGGGGTGCTGCGCGTTAATCCTTAATCAGAAATCAAAATTTACTTTTCTAAAAAATTCTAGATCCTGAAACCTTAGGATTTATTTACATATTTTATTTATGAACTCAAGACTTAATTAATGAATTAAGCTTATGAAATTAAATTAGGTCTAAAATTGAGAATTTCAGATCTAAGTCATTTTCATAAAATTGGGTTCGGACTTGGGTAGCTCAATTAGGTCTAGCGGTTGATCAAACTGAATCAAAAGTTGGTTAGGTGGGATCATGAAAGCTAATAATTGACCAGCCTAATAGGATTAAGTCTAGATCAAGGTCGAATCATATTTAGATGTGACTCGATCAAGTTAAGACCTAATTTGGCTCAGTGGTTAGAGCTTGGATTATGGGCTAACCCAATTGATTCTGGTTCGATAATTTGGTGTCTCAGGTAAGTTGGACAGATGCGACCGACTGGTTTTTAATTGGGAGCTACTCGACTCGAATGCGTTCTTATCAAGTTAATGGCATATCCCTCCCACCGGTCTCACTTACCTGGCCATATGTGTCGACCTAGTTCTGATTTGAGGTGGCTAACAATTCGAGCTAACCCATGTCACTAGGTTAGTCATAATTGTTATGACTATGTCAAGTCAAGTTTAATGAGACCTAAATCAAATCTCTCTAAGAAAATATTAAGTCTAAGGTCTTCCATCATTGTGGATGTGCGAGCCCTTCTCGAGGTTGATTGTTCTCGACTGGTTACAGTGGCTCAGTTGCACCGGGAAGATGCAACCATGTCCATTAGGCATTGGATGCTACGGATTAGAGGATGGATTGTGCTCAATATTCCGGATATGGTGAGGGACCCAATCAGGAATCTAATTCATGCAAATGGTGGGTCTGACTTAACTAAGGATTGGAGCAATATTTCGGGCACGGTGAGCTTCATGAATTAGAGACCAAGTTTTGGGTGCACCATGATTAGAGAATCATTGGACAAGAGTTGTCCACTCATCGGTTGACCCATCATCAATAACTGTTAGGTGAGGTGGTGAGCCAGTCGGTGAGACCGCACCACCCACTAGAAATCACTAATCACAAAAATTTTCACATCTCTACCTAGGGAGTGTAGGGATCTGAAAAAATAGTGAGAGCCTAATTTGTTTAAAAATGAAACTCCTAAACAAATTGGTTAAGTTTGATTACAAAATCTAACTAGAAACTCTTGACTCTCTATAGAAAACATGTCTACGTCCAACCCCCTGACCAAAATACTAGACACCCATAGATTGACTGGATCCAATTTTAAGGATTGGTTGAGGAACTACAGAATTATTTAGGCTTCTAAAAAATTGACTCATATTTTGGACCAGGACCCACCTGCCATGCCAGCACGTCCGACTGCTGAACAGAGAGCGTCTCTGAAAAAGTGGATGGATGACGATAACAAAGTCAGGTACTATATGTTGGGTGCCATGTCTGATGACTTACAGCGTCAGCATGAGAACATTATGACTACCCGCCAAATGTTGGTTTACCTACAAGAGTTGTTTGGCGAACAAAGTCGCACAGCCAAGTATCAAGTCTGCCAAAAGCTTTTTAAGGCTAAAATGCATGATGGGCAGTCAGTCCAAGATCATTGTTTGTCAACGATCAAGGACATTGATGAGCTTGAGAAGCTCGGTGTCATCATACACAGAAATTTTCAGATTGATGTGATCCTTCAGTCCTTGTCTGATGCATATGGTCAGTTTATCATGAACTTCCATATGTATAAGATGCAGTGTACCTTGGCTGAGTTAATGAACATGTTGGTTATGGCTGAGCTTTCTTTGAAGGGTTCAAAAGGCTCAATCTTTACTATGGAGCGGACTTCTTCCAAGAGAAAGTCTTTTGGAAAGAAAAAAAAATCTGTGAAGAAGCAAAAGGTGGATGGAAAGAAGAAGAAGACGGAACCAAAGAAGAAGGCTGCTGAAAAGAAAAAATATTTTCACTGCAATTCAGACGGCCATTGGAAGCAGAACTGTCCTCAGTACCTGGCCACCCTGAAGAACAAGAAGGATGGTCCTTCTGGAGGAATGCTCGTTATAGAGTCTAATCTTACAATTTTCTCTGCATCTAGTTGGATTCTTGACTGTGGTTCTAGTGCTCATTTGTGCACTTCTATGCAGGGTCTTGAGGAGAACAGGAGGCTGAGGGATGGGGATATGATCCTACGCATCGAGAATGGAGCAAGAGTTGCTGTTGTGGCTATGGTAACCTACCCTCTACGGTTACCGTTAGGATTAGATTTAGTTCTTAGAGATTGTTATTATGTGCCTGCAGTAAGTAGGAATTTGATTTCTGTTTCATGCTTAGCACAAGAAGGCTATGTGATTAGCTTTCATAAAAATCATTGTAACATATTTTATGAAAATAATAAAGTTGTAAATAATTTTCTTATTAATGGTCTTTATCAGTTACATATTGATGTATCTGTATTTAATATCGAGCAAAATGTGAATGACATAGGAATTAAAAGGCCTAGAGATAATCTAAATGATAGGTATCTGTGGCACCTAAGGCTAGGTCATATAGCGGAAGACAAGGTTAACAAATTAGAAAAATTTGAGCTATTGAGTCCGTTAACTTTCGAGTCATATCCAGTTTGTGAATCATGCCTTCAAGGCAAAATGACCAAGCTCCCTTTTACAGGATATAGGGAAAGGGCCCCAGACCTACTTGCCCTAGTACATACAGATGTATGCGGCCCATTTGATATGCCGGCTAGAGGCAACTATGTCTACTTCATTACCTTCACCGATGATATGTCTAGGTACGGGTATGTGTTTCTAATGAAACACAAGTCTGAAGCCTTTGAAAAGTTCAAAGAATTCAGACATGAGGTAGAAAAACAAACAGGAAAGCTCATTAAGATTCTTCGATCAGATCGAGGAGGTGAATACCTTAGTCAGAAGTTTCTAGACTATCTTAAGGACAATGACATAGTCTCTCAATGGACTCTACCTGGAACACCACAACTCAATGGGGTTTCAAAACGGAGGAACCGGATCCTATTAGATATGGTCCGTTCCATGATGAGCTTCACGGACCTCCCTAAGTTTCTTTGGGGATATTGTCTCATGACAGCAATATATGTATTGAATAGGATTTTCTCTAAAATCTTCCTACCACACCGTATGAGATATGACATGGTAAGAAGTCAAGTCTGAGTCATCTCAGAATTTAGGGTTGTCCGGCTCATGTCAAGAGACAGCAGGTGGACAAGTTAGAGTTCAGATCTTTTAGAGCTCGGTTCATAGGATATCCTAAAGAGTCATTAGGATACTATTTCTATATTCTGGAAGATCACAATGTGATTGTGAATCGACATACTATTTTTCTTGAAAAACAGTTTATTCAAGATGGTGGCATCGGAAGAATAATTAAGCTCTAGGAGAATGTCTCCCAAGAGCAATGAGCTAAGGAACTTGAGGAACCAAATCAATTAGAACCAGTCCTAACACAACCTCTTCCACCTCGTAGATCGACTAGGGTTTTCTGTCCTCCTGAAAGGTACTTAGGTACTATACAAGAGGAAGTAGAGGAAATGTTCCTCACGAAAAATGGGGCTCATGGTGATGACCCCAAGACCTATGACGAGGCGATATCAGATATTGAATCCGAGAAATGGTTAGAGGCAATGAGATCAGAAATTGACTCTGTTGGGCATAAAATACCCTCGGCCGAAGTTCTTGGCGGGGTCGACCCTCGCGAGTCTCTTCCATTTTTCGACAACTGTTGGTGAACCCCCGTCACTTCGCCCGGACTCCTACGGGAGCCGGGCTCCGTCCGTGATTTCTGCAGCAAGGAAGACTTCCCCCGGACTCCTACGGGAGCCGGGCTTCGTCCGCGATTTCTGCAGCAAGGAAGACTTCCCCCGGACTCCTACGGGAGCTGGGCTCCGTCCGCGATTTCTGCAGCAAGGAAGACTTCGCCCGGACTCCTACGGGAGCTGGGCTCCGTCCGCGAGTTCTACAGCAAGGAAGACTTCGCCCGGACTCCTATGGGAGCCGGGCTCCGTCCGCGATTTCTACGGCAAGGAAGACTTCGCCCGGACTCCTACGGGAGCCGGGCTCCGTCCGCAAGTTCTACAGCAAGGAAGACTTCGCCCGGACTCCTATGGGAGCTGGGCTCCGTCCGTGAGTTCTACAGCAAGGAAGACTTCGCCCGGACTCCTACGAGAGCCGGGCTCCGTCTGCAAGTTCTACAGCAAGGAAGACTTCGCCCGGACTCCTACGGGAGTCGAGCTCCGTCCGCGATTTCTGCAGCAAGGAAGACTTCGCCCGAACTCCTACGGGAGCCGGGCTCCATCCGCAAGTTCTACAGCAAGGAAGACTTCGCCCAGACTCCTACGGGAGCTGGGCTCCGCCAGCAATTTCGGCAGCAAGGAAGACTTCGCCCGGACTCCTACGGGAGCCGGGCTCCGTCCGCAAGTTCTACAGCAAGAAAGACTTCGCCCGGACTCCTACGGGAGCGGGGCTCCATTCGCGATTTCTGCAGCAAGGAAGACTTTGCCCGGACTCCTACGGGAGCCGGGCTCCGTCCGCAATTTCTGCAGCAAGGAAGACTTCGCCCGGACTCCTACGGGAGTCGGGCTCCGTCCGTGATTTTTGTAGCAAGGAAGACTTTGCCCGGACTCCTACGGGAGTCGGGCTCCGTCCGTGATTTCTGCAGCAAGGAAGACTTCGCCCGGACTCCTACGGGAGCTGGGCTCCGTCCGCGAGTTCTACAGCAAGGAAGACTTCGCCCGGACTCCTACGGGAGCCGGGCTCCGTCCGCGATTTCTACGGCAAGGAAGACTTCGCCCAGACTCCTACGGGAGCCGGGCTCCGTCCATAATTTCTGCAGTATGGAAGACTTCGCCCGGACTCCTACAGGAGCCGGGCTCCATCCACGACTTCTGCCGCTGGTAAGCCTTGTCCAGACTCCTACGGGAGCCGGACTTCATTTTTTATTTCAATTGCAGGAAGTCTCCGCCCGGATTCCTACAGGAGCCAAACTCCGCCTACGACCCTCAACTGCAAGAAGACCTCGTCCAAACTCCTACGGGTGCTGGGCCTCGCTACCGACTCCAACCGAACTTCGGCCAACAAGTCTGGATCCCCTGACAAGCCGCAGTAACGGACACCACTGCTCCACTCTCTGCGGCGGACCCTGCGTAGCCCCATTACTCCCTGACAGGCCATATTAACGGCCATGACCCTCCTCCACTCCTTGCGGCAGATTCCGTGCGAGTCCCCCACTCCCTGACGAGTCACGACAGCGGGCGCCGCTCCAGCCCCCGTAACTGATTCCACGTGGTGAGCCACGGTGATAGCCACGATCCCACTCCACTACCCTCCATAATAAATTCCTCCTGACTCTGGGCGGCCCACTACCAGACGGTTACAGGCGTCGCTATCAATTTGTTGCCCCCTCCGTCTATAAAAGGAAAACCCCAGATACGTTATTCTATAAGCTCTCATTTTTACCTAAAAACTCTGCTAAATTCTCCGTTCGAGCACTCCATTCTTGTTGAGGTAGAGAACTGACTTGAGCGTCGGAGGGTCTTGCCGGAGCAACCCCACCTCCAGTTTAGACTTCCTTTGCAGGTCCCGGCGGTGACCGCGACTCCCTCGACTCCAGCTTCTCCGGCGCAAGCAGATTTTTGCACCAACAGGATTGGCGCTAGAGGAAGGGTCTGCTGTGTCTTCGCAGTACCCTTGTTCTTAAAGGAGCGCTCAACGGAGCCGCATCCGATCGTCTCCTCCGGTACCCACTCCTTCTTTCCCCCACGGGATCCTCGCCTGATACCTTCTCGTGAAGCATCCGCACAGCTACCCACGGCCTCTGCAGCCATATCCCGGATCTCGGTCTCACCTTTGGTTTCCCAGGCCCCGTATTCTCTGGCTATGGTCGCCAGCATGGAGTGGCCGGACGATCGGCCTCCGACGGATTCCGCCAATACCATCTCAGGAGGATCCCGGCAGGAAACGACCAACATATCGGCTGTATCCCCCAAGCGACAAAAGACTGAAGAGCCCATAACCTTTACCGAAGAAGACACTCAAGGAGTCCAATTCTCTCATAACGACGCGGTCGTAGTTTCCTTGAATATAGCAAATTATGACGTCCGTCGCATTCTTGTCGACAATGGAAGTTCGGCCGACATCTTGTTCTACGACGCCTTTTCAAGAATGTCCACTCTTGACGGTCATCTGAGGCCGATTAGCTCCCCCTTGGTAGGGTTTACCGGCAACGCCGTTCCGACGGAAGGAATAATAACTTTGACTGTGGCCGCAGGTCAATATCCAAGGCAATCCAGGGCTCTGGTGAATTTCTTGGTGGTGAAGGCACCATCCGCCTATAATGCAATCCTCGGCCGACCTGGCTTCAATGCTCTCCGAGCCATCGTATCGACCTACCATTTGAAGTTGAAGTTCCCCACCAACCAGGGAACCGGAGAGGTCCAGGGAGACCAAGCCCTGGCCAGACACTGCTATAATATAGCCTTGCAAAGAGGCGATCAATCTGACTCCTGCCCCATCGATGGACTGGACGCTCGCGATGACCTCACCGAAGAGAGGGGTGCCCCAATCGAAGATCTGGTACCAATCCCTTTGAACGACGGGAACGCGGAGCATGTAGCAATGATCGGCTCCAACCTAGGGGAGGAGGTGCGGATGCGTCTCATTGATTTTCTACAAAAGAATGCGGATATTTTCGCTTGGGTTCCAGCAGACATGCCGGGGATCGACACGGAAGTCATGGAGCATCATCTAGCCGTCGATCCAAAGCATCGACCGACGAAAGAGAAAATCCGAAGTCATGCTCCGGAGAGGCAGAAGGCGATAGCCGAGGAAGTGGATAAGCTCCTTAAGGCTGGATTCATTAAGGAAGTCACTTATCCTGATTGGATTTCCAACGTTGTCATGATCAAAAAGGCAAACGGCAAGTGGAGGATGTGCATAGACTTCAAAAAGCTGAATAAGGCCTGTCCGAAGGACAGCTACCCCCTTCCCAGAATTGATCAACTGGGGGATGCGACCTCGGGCCATGAGCTCCTCACCTTCATGGACGCATTCTCCGATTATAATCAAATTAGAATGGTGTCGGAAGATGAAGAAAAGACAGCTTTCATCACTAATCGTCGCCTTTACTGTTACAGGGTCATGCCTTTCGACCTCAAGAATGCGGGCACAACCTACCAGCGGTTGGTGAACAAAATCTTCAAGGAGCAGATCGGCTGTAACATGGAGGTCTACATGGATGACATGCTCGTAAAAAGCAAATCTTCCAGAGATCATGTCGCCGACCTCGAGGAGACCTTCGATGCTCTCTGGAAATATAAAATGAAGCTGAACCCAACTAAATACGCTTTCGGTGTAACCTCAGAAAAGTTCCTGGGCTTCATGGTATCAGGGCACGGGATCGAGGCCAATCCAGAGAAAATTCGCACCATCCAGGAGATGGCTGCCCCAAAGTCGATAAAAGAGGTTCAGCACCTCACGGGGAGGATAGCGGCCCTTAATCGCTTCGTCATAAGGTCGGTCAAACGGTGCTTGCCCTTCTTTCAAACCCTCAAGCAGTCGAAGAACTTTTGTTGGACTTCTGAGTGCCAACAGGCGTTCGAAGAATTAAGGAGCTACCTTGGATCACCCCCGCTGTTGGCAAAGCCTGAGCCTGGGGAGGAGCTATTTTTATACCTGGCGGTCTCTCCCATGGCCCTTGCGGCCGTCCTTGTCAAAGAAGAGACGAAAGTCCAGCGGTCGATCTACTATGTTAGCCATGCATTGAGGGACGCCGAGACCAGATACACCAAACTAGAAAAATTAACTTATGCCTTGTTGATTGCAGCCAGGAGACTCCGACCCTACTTTCAAGGGCACACCGTGACGCTACTCACCAACCAACCAATCAAGGCGGTTTTGCATCGGGCGGACACCTCCGGGAGGATGGTGAAATGGGCGATCGAGCTCACAGAATTCGACATCCACTATCGACCCAAGCCAGCAGTAAAGGTCCAAATACTGACAGATTTTATAGTAGAGTGTACCATCCCAGAGGAGGCGAACCTGAACAAAGCGAAGTTGATGACCTGAAGCCCCAACCGAACTCCCCCGAAGAAGAGGCCGATCCCGCTAATCGCTTTTGGGCCCTCTATGTGGACGGATCTTCCAACATGTCGGGCGCAGGTGCGGGCCTGATCTTGGTCAGTCCGGAGGGAGTCATCGCGGAATACGCTTTGCATTTCAAGTTTCCCACAACAAACAATGGAGCAGAATACGAAGCTCTGATCGCAGGACTAAGGATCGCCAGAGAGCTGGGAATAAGTCAGCTCCGGGTGCACAGTGACTCTCAGCTGGTGGTGGGGCAGGTCAGCGAGAGTTATGAAGCGCGGGAGGATAGTATGGCCAAATACCTTGAGAAGGTAAAGGAGCTTACCCCCACCTTTAGCAGCTTCAACATTAGACAGATCCCAAGGTCGAAAAATACCAGGGCTGACCTTCTCTCCAAGCTGGCGACGTCGGCTCCGGCCGAATTGCCCAAAGGCATCCTCTTTGAAGTTCTAAAACACCCGAGTATAGAAGAATCGTGGCCCGTGATAGAGATTGACCACAAGCCCAGCTGGGTCGACCCACTGATAATCTATCTCAGAGATGGAGTTCTCCCCCAGGATGCGAAGGAAGCTCGAAAGCTCCGAAATCAAGCCTCCCAGTACATCCTTTATGAGGGCAAATTGTACAAGAGATCATACTCCTTGCCCCTCTTGAAATGTCTCCGGCCCTCGGAAGCTGACTACGCCTTGTGGAAAGTACATGAAGGAATTTGCGGAAACCATTTGGGGGCTAGATCTCTATCCCACAAGTTGCTCCGCCAAGGATATTACTGGCCAACGATGCATCATGATTCGATTGAATATGTCAAAAAGTGTGATCGATGCCAGAGATACGCCAACGTCCAGAGACAGCCCACCACCGAGCTCACACCCTTGAGTGCCCCATGGCCTTTTGCACAATGGGGGATGGACATACTTGGCCCCTTCCCCATGGCGTCTGGGCAAAGGAAGTTTCTCCTTGTAGCGATCGACTACTTCACCAAATGGGTTGAAGCCGAACCACTAGCGAAAATCACAGAAGCAAAAGTGCAAGATTTCATCTGGAAGTCGATCGTGTGTAGGTTCGGTCTGCCTAGAACCCTAATCACTGATAATGGACGCCAATTTGCGGGAGCAAAATTTGCCGAATTCTTTGAAGATCTAAACATCTCCCACAACTTCACATCAGTAGCCCATCCCCAGACGAACGGCGAAGCTGAGGTGACCAACAGAACCCTTTTGCAGGGGATTAAAACAAGGCTTAAAAAAGTGAAGGGAACTTGGGCGGACGAACTTTATCATGTGTTGTGGGCGTATCGAACTACCCAGAGGCTACCTACGGGGGAGACCCCTTTTGCTTTAGCCTTCGGTGCGGAAATCGTCATCCCAATCGAGCTTAAACTCCCGTCTGCATGAGTCGTGGCGTTCGACAAACATCAAAATTCACAAAGTCTTAGAGCCAACCTTGACCTGCTGGAAGAAAGATGGGAGATAGCTCAGGTTCGAATGGCAGCCTACAGACAGAAAGTCGCTCGATATTACAACGCCCGAGTCAAGAACAAAGCCTTTAGAGCGGAAGATCTAGTGCTTCGACGAGCCGCTGTCTCGCAACCTCAGGACCGAGGGAAACTCGCCCCAAACTGGGAAGGACCGTATGAAGTCAAAGAAGTAGTCCGGCCCGGAACTTATTATCTTAAGAAACTCGGAGGAGCCGACCTCCCACGATCGTGGAGCTCGAAAAACTTACGGATGTACTACCGGTAACTTCATTTTAATTGAAAATTGCATACCTATATGTCTTTGGACAATTCAAACAAACTGTATCAAAAACGAAAGGGAAACCTCATCCCGACAAAGTCGAAGGCCCGGTTCTATTTAGACCAGATGGGGGGAGAGACCCTGCAATGCCCATATGCGCCCCCACAGCCCTGTTAGGGACAGGAGGAGAACCTCGCCCTAACTTGAGCAAAGTCGAAGGCCCGGTTCCATTTAGACCGGATGGGGGGAGAGGTCCTGCAACGCCCATATACGCCCCCACAGTCCTATTAGGGACAGGAGGAGAACCTCGCCCTAACTTGAGCAAAGTCGAAGGCCCGGTTCCATTTAGACCGGATGGGGGAAGAGGCCCTGCAACGCCCATATGCGCCTCCACAGCCCTGTTAGGGACAGGAGGAGAACCTCGTCTTAACTTGAGCAAAGTCGAAGGCCCGATTTTATTTAGACCGGATGGGGGGAGAGGCCCTGCAACGACCATATACGCCCCCACAGCCCTGTTAGGGACAGGAGGAGAACCTCGTCCTAACTTGAGCAAAGTCGAAGGTCCGGTTCCATTTAGACCGGATGGAGGAGAGGCCCTGCAACACCCATACATGCCCCGACAGCCCTGCTAAGGACAGGAGGAGAACCTCGCCCTAGATTGAGCGAAGTCGAAGGCCCAGACTCCTACGGGAGCCAGGCTCTGTCCGCGACTCCAATCACAGGGAGGATTCCGTCCGGACTCCTACGGGAGTCGGGCTTCGTCACCAACTTCAACTGCTGATGATCTTCGTCCAGACTCCCACGGGAGCCGAACTTCACCCTGACTTCGCCTACGGGAGCCGAACTCCCGTAGCCTCGCTGAGAGCGAAGAAAAATTTCAAGCGAAAAGAAAAAGGAAGGTGATGGACCACATCAGCGACGATTGGAAAACAAACAGCGTCCAAGGTGCAGAGAACCCTATCACAGCAATGATTGGGGCTCCCATCAGGAGTCCCAGCTTTCAAGGAAGCTTTCGACGCAAAATAGGACAACTTCCTCGGGGTGACAGAAGCTTGGACCTCCGAGCTCAAGCCCTGAGGGGAACACCAAACCCGAATGGCCCCAGGCGAGCCTGTGGCCACCGACGGAAAAGATGGGTTGATACGATGGCAATCGGGTACCTTCGAATGACGTAAAAGTCAAAAAGGAGCTTGACAAACGATAATTCAACACGGATAAAAGGGCCATCGGTGACCTTAGGATGACGTCAAAAAAAAAAAAAAAAAAAGGGGGGAAGAGAGAAGAAAGAAGAAGAAGGAAATTCGACAGACAACAATTCGATGCAAGGTGCGGACGAGGTAACAAAATCTCCTTCTCATTTTTCAACTAACAAGATGTATGTTACAAGACCCGGAGGGCTAGAAAAGAATACATTATTACAAGGCTTGAGAACACGGCTTGGAAAGGACACACCGGAGGCCGCTTCAAGCTGCAAACTTCTCTTCCTGTTTCTGTCCTTCCCAGCCGCATTTTCCAGTGCGTGTAGCAGGCCTATCGGCTCTCGCCCCACCTCGTTTTGCTCCATCTCCGAAGTCCCAACCCCAGGGAGAAAAGGATGGGATAGATTCCAGGAGGCAGTAAGGGCAACGACAGCGGCGACGAAGACCTGTTTCAAGAAGAATCGGAGTCACCCTGGAGGCAGCAGTGGCGCCAGAGATATGCGCCATCACCGAATGCTCCGCGACAGCCGCCATCCAAAATGCTTCGGCAAGGTCGGCATGCGCTACTTCCACCGCCCCCGCAACGAGCTTTACTGCCCCACCGTCAACGCCGACCGCTTTTGGTCCCTCGGCCCCGACGGCATCAAGGATCCCGCCACAACTCGTGACGACAGCTCTGCCCTCCTGACCGGTTTCACCCCGCCTTGCTACTCCGAAATTCTCGGGCAGAACACCTTTACCGGCGGTCCCCGTTATTAAACCCCTGTTGTTGAAGGAATTCTTCCTCGAGCCCCCTTTGAAACGATGGGGACCTTCAGCGGCCGCTCGATGACCGGAGAACTCACGGACCGCTGTTCTCCTCCTTGCCTTCCTCCAAGCCCTCGACATCCCCTTGAGGATGGCCTCTGGGGTGGAGGACATGGTGGGGAAACCCCTTAGAGAGGAATCGGGGGGCTGAAGACGGCAAAGACCGATGCAGAGGACGCTCGGAGTTGGCAGGAACACCGAGGGAGTGGCTGAGTAGCTAGGCTCTCAGATGGAAGAAAGGTGCCTCCTTTTGGCGGAGTAAAGCCCCGAGGGAAGGGTAGGGGGTTTAAATAGGCAGTGGATCTTAGCGCAATTATGATGGCGGGCATCTTTAGTCCAACCGGTGCTTGCCATGTGTCCCGCGTGTCCCACTCGCCGCTATCGAGGATTGACTGTTCGCAAATTTCCATGGCGCGACGCTTGGGATCACATCTCGGTGGGAGTTCTGAAAAGATTCTTCGGGTCGCCATAATCGAAAAAAGGGCTCTGGCATGCGCGCATTAAATGCCGACATATCCGAGGACGGTTGTGCCCGGACGTCAGGGGGAGAACTTCGGCTGCGACAACTTCTCCGTACTTCCTTCATTCAAAATTCAAACTCGAAAGTGGGGGGACTGGTGTTGGGCATAAAATACCCTCGGTCGAAGTTCTTGGTGGGGTCGACCCTCGCGAGTCTCTTCATTTTTCGACAACTGTTGGTGAACCCCCGTCACTTCGCCCGGACTCCTACGGGAGCCGGGCTCCGTCCGCAATTTTTGCAGCAAGGAAGACTTCGCCCGGACTCCTACGGGAGCCGGGCTCCGTCCGCGATTTCTGCAGCAAGGAAGACTTTGCCCGGACTCCTACGGGAGCCGGGCTCCGTCCGCGATTTCTGCAGCAAGGAAGACTTCGCCCGGACTCCTATGGGAGCCGGGCTCCGTCCGCAAGTTCTACAGCAAGGAAGACTTCGCCCGGACTCCTACGGGAGCCGGGCTCCGTCCGTGATTTCTACAGCAAGGAAGACTTCGTCCGGACTCCTACGGGAGCCGGACTCCGTCCGCAAGTTCTACAGCAAGGAAGACTTCATCCGAACTCCTACGGGAGCCGGGCTCCGTCCGTGATTTCTGTAGCAAAAAAGACTTCGCCCGGACTCCTACGGGAGCCGGGCTCCGTCTGCAAGTTCTACAGCAAGGAAGACTTCGCCCGGACTCCTACGGGAGTCGGGCTCCGTCCGCGATTTCTACGGCAAGGAAGACTTCGCCCGGACTCCTACGAGAGCCGGGCTCCGTCCGTAAGTTCTACAGCAAGGAAGACTTCGCCCGGACTCCTATGGGAGCCGGGCTCCATCCGCGATTTCTGCAGCAAGGAAGACTTCGCCCGGACTCCTACGGGAGCCGGGCTCCGTCCACAAGTTCTACAGCAAGGAAGACTTCGCCCGGACTCCTACGGGAGCCGGGCTCCGTCCGCGATTTCGACAGCAAGGAAGACTTCACCCGGACTCCTACGGGAGCCGGGCTCCATCCGCAAGTTCTACAGCAAGGAAGACTTCGCCCGGACTCCTACGGGAGCCGAGCTCCGTCCGCGATTTCTGCAGCAATGAAGACTTTGCCCAGACTCCTACGGGAGCCGGGCTCCGTCCGCGATTTCTGCAGCAAGGAAGACTTCGTCCGGACTCCTACGGGAGCCGGGCTCCATCCACGATTTCTGCAGTAAGGAAGACTTTGCCCGGACTCCTACAGGAGCCGGGATCCGTCCGCGATTTCTGCAGCAAGGAAGACTTCGCCCGGACTCCTACGGGAGTCGGGCTCCGTCCGCGAGTTCTACAGCAAGGAAGACTTCGCCCGGACTCCTACGGGAGCCGGGCTCCGTCCTCAATTTCTGCAGCAGGGAAGACTTCGCCCGGACTCCTACAGGAGCCGGGCTCCATCCACGACTTCTGCCACTGGTAAGCCTTGTCCAGACTCCTACGGGAGCCGGACTTCATTTTTGATTTCAATTACAGGAAGTCTCCACCCGGACTCCTACGGGAGCCGAACTCCGCCTACGACCCCCAACTGCAAGAAGACCTCGTCCAAACTCCTACGGGTGCCGGGCCTCGCTATCGACTCCAATCGAACTTCGGCCAACAAGTTTGGATCCCCTGACAAGCCGCAATAACGGACACCACTGCTCCACTCTCTGCGGCGGACCCTGCATAGCCCCATTACTCCCTGACAGGCCGTATTAATGGCCATGACCCTACTCCACTCCCTGCGGCGGATTTCGTGCGAGTCCCCCACTCCCTGATGAGTCACGACAGTGGGCGCCGTTCCAGCCCCCGTAACTGATTCCACGTGGCGAGCCACGATGATAGCCACGATCCCACTCCACTACCCTCCGCAATAAATTCCTCCTGACTTTGGGCGGCCCACTACCAGACGGTTACAGGCGTCGCTATCAATTTGTTGCCCCCTCCGTCTATAAAAGAGAAACTCCAGATACGTTATTCTATAAGCTCTCGTTTTTACCTAAAAACTCTGCTAAATTCTTCGTTCGAGCACTCCATTCTTGTTGAGATAGAGAACTGACTTGAGCGTCGGAGGATTTTGCCGGAGCAACCCCACCTCCGGTTTAGACTTCCTTTGCAGGTCCCGGTGGCGACCGCGACTCCCTCGACTCCAGCTTCTCCGATGCAAGCGGATTTTTGCACCAACAGACTCGATGCACTCAAATCAAGTCTGGACTTTGGTAGATCCACTTGAAGGTATTATACCTATTAGGTGTAAATGGATCTTCAAGAGAAAGATAGGTGCAGATGGAAATGTGGAGACATTCAAGGCTAGGCTCGTAGCGAAAGGTTATAGTTAGTGAGAAGGCATTGACTATCAGGATATTTTTTTGTCCGTAGCCATCCTAAAAACCATCCGTACATTGCTTGCTGTTGCAGCCTATTTCGATTATGAAATATGGCAGATAGACATGAAAATAACATTCTTAAATGGATATCTTGAGAAAGATATCTATATGGAACAGCCGCTTGGTTTCACATCTAGTGATGATGATCACAAGATCTGCAAGCTGCAAAGGTCCATATATGGACTTAAGCAAGCATCTCGGAACTGGAATACTCATTTTAATGATGTGATCAAAATATTTGATTTCATCAAGAATGAGGAGGAACCATGTGTGTTCAAGAAGGTCAGGGGGAGCGCAGTTATCTTTCTCGTACTGTACGTAGATGACATCCTCCTAATTGGAAATGATATTTTCATGGTGACCTCAGTCAAAATATGGTTGTCTAAGAAGTTCTCTATGAAAGATCTAGGAGAGGCATCCTTTATACTGGGTATTAAGGTCTATAGAGATAGACTAAATAGGATGCTGGGACTTTCACAAAAGATGTACATAGAGGAGGTGCTAAAAATGTTTAGCATGAAAAACTCTAAAAGAGATTTAGTACCTTTTAGACATGACATTCATCTCTCCAAGAAGATGTGCCCTAGTACACTTGAGGAGATTGAATGCATGAGCAAGATCCCTTATGCTTCGGCAATAAGAAGCCTCATGTATGCCATGCTATGTACACGACCTGATATAGCCCATGCTGTGAGTGTCACAAGCAGATATCAGCCGAATCCAGGCGAAGAGCACTAGACTTCTGTGAAATGTATCCTTAAGTACTTGAGAAGGACTAAGGATATGTTTCTAACTTTGGGAATGGAGAACTCCAGGTTCAGAGATTTACAGACTCAGATTTTATGTCTGATATAGATGATCGAAAGTCGATATCTAGGAGTCTGTTCATTTGCAATGGTGGTGCAGTTAGCTGGAAGAATTTCAAGCAGACGATGATTGCTGATTCCACCATGGAGGCAGAGTTTATTGCTGCATCGGAAGATGCGAAGGAGGCATTCTGGTACAAAAAGTTTGCCACAGAGCTTGGAGTGATGTCATCGGATGCCATCCCTCTTTACTACGATAATAATGGCACCATAGCTCTAGCTCAGGAGCCAAGGTCTCACCAGAAGTCCAAGCATATTATTGTTCCCTAGATTGATTTTGATGATTACAAAGCGGTTAAAGGGGTACTAATATTTCTCACTTAAAAAAAGCCTTTTTTTGCTCCTCAAGGGCAAAATGATAATTTTACCAAAACTCTGATTTGATGATATCAAATGATAGAACAAAAGATTTGTGATCCAATGGTGAAAATTTTATTAATTTTGGACTTGTATGTTGAAAGATATGCATGATTGAAATTCATGAGTTGACCCATGAGTCGACTCATGGCACATGAGATGACTGGCACATTGAATTTTTTGGCCGGCACAGACTTGGCAAATCCTGTGAGTCGATCCATGAGTCGACCCCCAAGGCATGAGTCGACTCATGAGTCGACCTCTGTGGGTCTTTTTGCCAGTTTTACAGAACAATGAATCCTGTTCCCTTCTGTGACATTTTTCCACAGAGGTCGACCCATGAGTCGACCCCCAGGCATGAGTCGACTCATGAGTCGACCCCTGTGACGGGATTTTTCCGCAACGGTTAGTTTTTAACCCATTTTAAGTGCTTTTAATACTCATTTAATGCGATCTAACGGCTCTTTTTCAGTCTAGAATATTTTCCTCTATTTCTTAAAGCTATAAAAGGATCCAAAAGGTGGGAAACAAAAGAAGTTTTGGAAGAGTTAAGAAGAGCATTCAAGAGAGCATTCAAGAGCATTCAAAAGAGAGATTTTGAAAAAGGGTTTTTCAAGCCAACTTTTCAGTCCTAATCAAGAGTTCATTCAAAGCTTTGAAGAAGCCTTTAAACCAAGCTCACCAACTCCTCAAGTGCACATTCAAGTCTCTAACCACTTTGAGAAAATCCGAAAAGGATCTTCTTATCTTGAGTAAAGTGTATTTAAAGTTATATTCGCTCATTAAAGGAGCTTTCTCTGTACTTGTTTGTGCTATAAATTATTTTACTCAGTTTGAGTGATTGTTTTTGTTTTGGAGGGGTTCCAAAATAAGGGAAGGTTGATCCGAACCTAGAATCGGAGTGTATTGGGTTGGCTTGTACCCGAAAAATAAGTGGTCTAGCTTGGAATAGCTAGAGTCAGAGTTTTCGACGTTTGTATTCGGGTTGAATAGAAGATTAGTGGATTGGAATTCCCAAGTAGGAGCTTGGGGAGTGGATGTAGGTGCAAGGTTGGCACCGAACCACTATAAATCCTTTTGTTTGTGGTGTGCATATTTGCTTCCCTTTAACTCTTCATTATTTTCTTGCATTCTTGCTTTTAGCCATTAGTCCTGAATTAATTTAACTCTCCATATTCATTTAGCTATTGCCAAATATTTTTCATAAGTCATAAGTTAAGCTTAAAATTTTTAGAAATCCAGTTCATCCCCCCCTCTTGGGTTGCATAGCTGGGCAACAAGTGGTATCAGAGCTCGGTGCTCTAGCCCTTCTTTGATCTAAACAATCAAAGAGCCAAAGATCTATGGCAACCCACGTCGGTACTTCTCTTGTCGAGGGGCAATCCACCAACCGACCTTCACTTTTTAATGGGTCTAATTACACCTATTGGAAAGCTCAGATGAAAATATTCATACAAGCACTCGACTATGATATGTGGAGTATCATAGTGAACGGTCCTCACACACCCACTAAAATTATAGATGGTGAGGAATCAACCAAACCCGAAAAAGAATGGGATGAGGTTGATAAGAAGATGGCCCAATTAAATGCTAAAGCAATGAATGTTCTTTATTGTGCTCTTGATGCAAACGAATTTAATCGCATTTCTACTTGCTCCTCTGCTAAAGAAATATGGGATAGGTTAGAAGTAATCCATGAGAGAACCAATCAAGTAAAAGAGTCTAAAATAAACATACTTGTGCATAAATATGAATTGTTTAAAATGGAGCATGATGAATCCATAACTGTAATGTTTACTCGCTTTACTGATATCATTAATGGTTTAAAGAGTCTTGGTAAGTCCTATACTAACAGTGAGCTTGTAAGAAAGATTCTCAGGTCCTTGCCAAGAACTTGGGAAGCCAAAGTGACTGCCATCCAAGAAGCCAAGGACTTGAACACTCTGCCTCTAGAAGAGCTTCTTGGATCTTTGATGACTCATGAGCTAAGCATGAAGCAACATCAAGAGGAAGAAGTCAAAAAGAAAAGAACCATTGCCCTCAAATCCACAGCTCCACCAGATGAAGAAACTGATGACACTGAAGATGAAGAACAGGATGAAGAGATGGCACTCATCACCCGAAGATTTAAGAAATTTTTGAGAAAAAGAAAACAGGAGATGAGGAAGAGGCCATTCACAAAAGGGGAACAAAGCAAAGAAAAAGAGAAAGACCAACCCCTTATCTGCTACGAGTGCAAGAAGCCGGGACACTTCAAATCCGAATGCCCACAACTGAAGAAAGGTCCCAAGAAGTTCAAGAAGAAGGCCATGATGGCCACATGGAGTGCGAGTGACGACTCAAGCTCCGATGAGGAAACCTCAACCGAACAAGCCAACCTGTGCCTTATGGCACACGAGAATGAGGTAATTTCGGAAACCCCTAGTGACTTTACATTTGAAGAATTACATGAAGCATTCTATGATTTGGTTGATGAATTAAAGAAACTAGAGATGAAGAACAAAGAACTAAAATTAAAAAATCAATCCTTATTGAAACAAACTGAAAATATTTCAATTGAAAAATCCATCCTGCTTCAAGAAAATCAAAGCTTAAAGAATGAAATCGCCAAGCTAAAACCAATAGTAGAAAAGTTCACCTTGAGTTCAAATAAACTCAATATGATTCTTGATAATCAAAAAGCCGTGTATGATAAGGCTGGACTTGGCTATAACCCCTTGAAGAAACAAAAATATCTGAAAAATATTTATATAAACTCTTTAAGTAACAAGTCTACCAATATTACTTGTTTCAAATATAGTATAGTAGGACATAAATCATACACTTGCTTCTCTAACAAATCTGCAAAAACAAATGTAAAAAAAATATGGGTTCCAAAAGGAACCATTATGACTAACCAAAAAGGACCCAAGAAAGCTTGGGTACCTAAAACAAAAACTTGACTTTTGCTTGCAGGTGTGTCTAGCATCCCAAGGAGGAAACAGGAAATGATATCTTGACAGTGGATGCTCGAGACACATGACTGGTGATGAATCATAATTCATCACGCTTGATGCTAAGGATGGAGGGATGGTCACTTTTGGAGACAATGGCAAAGGAAAGATCATCGGTATAGGTAACATTGATATCACTCCCTCCAAATACATTGAAAATATTTTGTTAGTAGATGGTTTAAAGCACAATTTACTAAGTATTAGTCAATTTTGTGATAAAGGATATAAAGTTATTTTTGAATCGTCTGTGTGCATTGTAACTAGTCCTGTTAATGATGGCATTAAATTTATTGGACATAGACATGGTAATGTTTATATGGTAGATTTAAATGATTTAGTCAAAATAAACATGCAATGCCTAGTATCCTTAAATGCTAAAATTAATGAGACAAGTTGGCTTTGGCATCGTAGACTTGCACACATTAGCATGCATTCTCTTTCAAAATTAATTAAGAAAGAATTAGTTCTTGGTTTGCCAAAACTGAATTTTGAAAAGGATAGAATTTGTGATGCATGCCAATTAGGAAAACAAACAAGAGTTTCATTTAAATCCAAAAATATTGTTTCAACTTCTAGACCTTTAGAGCTTTTGCATATGGACTTATTTGGACCAACTAGAATCACTAGTCTAGGAGGAAAACGATATGGTTTTGTAATTATAGATGATTACTCTCGTTTTACTTGGGTTTTCTTTTTAGCACACAAAGATGAAACTTTTCATATTTTCACTAAATTTTATCGAAAAGTCACTAATGAAAAAGGATTTTCAATTCAAAATATTCGAAGCGATCATGGAACTGAATTTGAAAATCAAGACTTTGAAAACTTTTGTGATGAAAATAGAATTGGCCATAACTTCTCTGCTCCTAGGACACCCCAACAAAATGGGGTAGTAGAAAGAAAAAATAGAACCTTAGAAGAAATGGCCCGTACCATGCTTTGTGAAAGCAACCTTCCAAGATATTTTTGGGCGGAAGCAATTAACACGGCATGTTACATTTTAAATCATGCCTTGATTAGACAAATTTTAAAGAAAACCCCCTATGAACTTTGGAAAGAAAGAAAACCAAATATTGCATATTTTCATATTTTTGGTTGCCGATGTTTTGTGTTAAATAATGGTAAAGAAAGACTTGGTAAATTTGATGCAAAATCAGATGAAGCAATCTTTCTTGGTTACTCCTCCACTAGTAAAGCTTTTAGAGTTTTTAACAAAAGAACTTTGTAGTAGAGGAGTCCATACATGTTATTTTTGATGAATCTAACGATCTTCCTTCAAGGAAGAATGAGGGTGTTGATGATGCAGATCTTCTAATAGAAGGAATGAAGGAGATCACTCTGAAAGATTCAACAACTCAAGAGGATGAGGAACAAAAAGACAAACAGGATAGAGAGGTGAAGAAATTCAAGAACAACCTCAAGGTACAAATGACTTACCCAAAGAATGGAGGTATGTTCACAATCACCCTAAGGAGTTAATTATTGGTGATCCTATGCATGGGGTAAAAATTCGTTCTTCACTTAGAGATGTATTTAATCATTGTGCTTTTGTATCTCATCTTGAACCAAAAACTATTGAAGAAGCTGAAAATGATCATAATTGGATTAATGCAATGCAAGAGAAACTTAATCAATTTAAAAGAAATAATGTATGGACTTTAGTTTCAAGACCTAAAAATTATTCAATAATTGGCACAAAATGGGTCTTTAGGAACAAATTAGATGAACATGGTAATGTAATAAGAAATAAAGCAAGATTGGTTGCTAAAGGATATAATCAAGAAGAAGGAATTGATTTTGATGAGACCTTTGCACCTGTTGCTAGATTAGAAGCCATTAGACTTCTACTTGCATATGCTTGCTTTATGAAATTCAAATTATTTCAAATGGATGTCAAAAGTGTATTTTTAAATGGATATATTGCTGAAGAAGTCTATGTAGAACAACCTCCGGGATTTGAAAATCATGCTTTTCCTAATCATGTTTTTAAATTAAATAAAGCTTTATATGGATTAAAACAAGCACCTAGGGCTTGGTATGATAGGCTAAGCAAATTTTTACTAAATAATGATTTTTCAAGAGGTAATGTAGACACAACCCTCTTTATTAAAAGAAATCAAAATGATATGTTAGTAATACAAATTTATGTTGAGGACATAATTTTTGGGTCTACTAATGAATCTCTTTGTCAAGACTTTGCTAAGCTCATGCAGGGGGAGTTCGAAATGAGCATGATGGGAGAACTCACTTTCTTCCTCGGACTCCAAATCAAACAAACAAAAGAAAGAATCTCCATCACCCAAAGCAAGTACACCAAGGAATTACTCAAAAGATTTGGAATGGAGAACTCCAAAGCAATTGGCACACCCATGAGCCCCTCATGTAAGCTTGACAAGGATGAAGAAGGTAAATGTGTAGACTTAAAATACTATAGAGGTATGATTGGCTCTCTATTATATTTAACTGCAAGTAGGCCTGATATCATGTTTAGTGTCTGTTTGTGTGCTAGATTTCAATCTAATCCTAAAGAATCTCATTTGAATGCTGTTAAAAGAATCCTTAGATACTTGAATGGTACTCAAACTCTAGGGTTATGGTACTCTAAGGACTCACTAATTGATTTATTAGGATATTCAGATGCTGATTTTGCTGGATGTAGATTAGATAGAAAAAGCACAAGTGGAACTTGCCAATTTCTTGGAGTTAACCTAATCTCCTGGTTTAGCAAGAAACAAAATTCGATAGCACTGTCTACGGCTGAGGCCGAATACATTGCAGTCGGAAGTTGTTGTGCTCAAATCTTATGGATTAAGCAACAACTCGAAGACTTTGGAATCAAACTTAATGAAACACCCATAAGATGCGACAACACAAGTACCATAAATCTATCTAAAAATCCAATTCAACATTCAAGGTCTAAGCATATTGAAATAAGACATCATTTTATAAGAGAACATGTTCAAAATAAAGATATAACTCTTGAATATATTTGCACTGAAAATCAATTAGCTGATATCTTTACAAAAGCCCTTAGCGAGGATAGATTCTGTGAAATTAGGAGAAATCTAGGAATTCTTGATCCTTATGCCTAAGTGTTTCTCCATTTTCAAGGAATCGATTTGAGATCAATTTTCATCATCTCTCTTGATCCTAAAAGCTCAAGATTATCATTCTCACAACCTGTCATTGAGCAAAATTCCTTCTCCCAAAATTCTAAATTTTTTCAGAATTTATTCATATTTTTTCTAAATTTTTATGATTCATGAGTCGACCCCCTAGGGTCGACCCATTGGCAAACTTGTAATTTTCGGCCAACATCCCACGGGCTCATTCCATTTTGTCTTAAAACCTGTTCATGAGCCGACCCTCTATTCTCTTCGTCTTCCTCCCTCCAAGACCCATCATCCTCATCTTTTTTTTCTCCAAAACCAAGGATTTAACCCAAGAACATTCTCCCTTCTCCTCTCCACCTCAAATCACCGCCTGGGAAAGGAGCTTTTCGCATCTCTCTCCCTTGATTGAAGCGGTTGGAGCGTGCCCTAGCCTCCACCGTTCTTCTCAAAACCGTCTCTTCTCTCCGCCAAAATCCCTTTCCATCCTCTTGTAACCCTCCTTCTACTCATCCATTTGATCCTCCGAGTCTCTCTGCCTGCTCTTGTGGTAAGAATGGCCCCAAAGATGAAGCTCCCTCAAAGAAGAAAATCGGTCCGTGAGCTGGAAGAAAGCGTCCGCAGGAAAAGGCAAGCTGCTCAGTCCTCCACTGCTCCCATTCCGGCTTCAGTGTCTGCTCAAGGTCCCTCTCAGTCTCTCCTTAGCCCTAGCAAAATTTCTCTATCTGATAGGAAGGTTGAAACCGGCAAGAATGTGGATTTTAGATTCTTTGAAAAAGAAGGTTTCTCCTTTGGGACAAAGATAAAAAACCAGGGTTGGAGTTTTTACTGCTCTCTCAAGGAAGTTACTTTTGTAGACTTGGTTAGAGAATTTTATCAAAATCTGCATTATGGCAATGGAACAGTAACTTCTACAGTTAAGGGAGTTGATATCTGTCTGGATCCTATTATTTTGGGAGAGATACTATATTTGCCCTGTGAGGGATATTCTTACATGGAACTCCCAGTGAAGGAAGAGGGGATCAATGTAATTCTAGGAGGAACCTACTCGAAAAGTTTGAATAAATTGGAAGCCAAAATTTTGTCAATTGAAATGAGAATCTTACATCAATTAGTGACAAAGCTTTTCTTCCCAAGGAGTGGTAGGCATGACCTCCTTTCTGGCCGAGATATTTGTATAATGTTTCATGTGATCACTCAAACCCCATTAAACCTCCCTGCTTTAATGATTGAGGTCATGAGAGAGACACTGAACAGATCCAAGGCACATCTGCCTTTTGGTATGGCTCTCACACTAGTTTTCAGGAGGTTTGGAGTCAGTTTTGAGGGGGAGGCATCTGCTAAGCTTTCTCACGCAGACACCATCAACCAACACACTCTGCACCGCATGGGATTTACTAAAATTGATGGTGGTTGGATCAAGGGTTCTGAGGAGAGAGCTGAGGACAGAGTAGAAGACAGAGCTGAGGAAGAAGGTCCCTCATCTCCTCTCCATGACTTCAGGGCAGCATCTTCAGATATCCAGTTTGTTTCAGACCCAGAGGCTGGCCCTTCAAAGTTCACCAGGAGGTACACACCAGTTCAGTAGCCAGACAGCAGAGTACCTCCTTCAGAGTTCAGATTGGTTGATGATCAGATCGAGCAGATTTCACAGCGTGTGGCTTCCTTGCTTTCTCGTCAGTGGAGCACTTCTACATTTGCACCGGGATCCACATCATTAGATTCATCTGATCAGACCTTGATCCCCCATATCTCCACTGTATTTCAGTTGATCTCAGATCAGTCTATTCGGATTCAGTAGCTCGAGGACAGCATTTTGAGACTGATTGGGAGAGTTCTTGACTTGTAGGGGCAAGTCTTAGCTTTGGCCCATCCTCAGTCACAGGAGAGCACTATTGAGGTCACAGACCTTACTGCAGAGGCTGGCAGGCTCAGAGGTGCATTGGAGGGTGGTTATGAGTTATTGAGGAGAGAGATCAGAGGCTCGAGTGAGCATGCATCTACTCAGTTCACTGCTCTGCTTCAGTCTGTTTCGAGAGCACTGAACGTTCTTGATTCCATTAGACTCACTCTTTCAGTCCAGTCTTTGGCCTCTCAACGTTCTCAGCCTCCTAGTTCATCTCGCTCACCTGCTCGTGCCAGCACCTCCACTCGTGGCAGAGGCAGACGGGGTAGAGGACGTGCTCTTGGTTGAGATCCATCATCTCCTCACCCTATCTCTGATGACTCCGATCCATCTAGTCATGAGCTTTACTAGATCCTGAGTGTTGTTCTTTCTAGGATCTATCTTTTGGGCCATGTAATGATATTATCTGGTTGACTTTTATGGAATATGTATTGAAATAACTATGGTATCAATTATCTTTTAATTATATATCTACTCTTTGTTATGATGTCAATCATCTCTTGATTATATATCTTCTCTTTGTTGATAATTCATATCTATGATAATCTATGGCATATTTTGGTTAATGATTGCTGTATTCAGGGGGAGCAAACATTAATGATTAGCACAAGAAGTTTGAAGAAAACCTAAAGAGAAAACGTATTCAGAGAAAGAGGGGGAGCTAACAATGTTTGATGATGTCAAAAAGGGGGAGAAATTAAAGAAAAAAAAATATATCAAAAGTAAAATTATAAATTATTAAAAGACTTGAAAATAAAATGAATGAATTGGAAAGAAATTAAAGAAAAAGAAACATATCAAAAGCAAAATTATAAATTATTAAAAGACTTGAAAATAAAATGAATGAATTGGGGAGAAATTAAAGAAAAAGAAACATATCAAAAGCAAAATTATAAATTATTAAAAGACTTGAAAATAAAATAAATGAATTGGGGAGAAATTAAAGAAAAAGAAACATATCAAAAGCAAAATTATAAATTATTAAAAGACTTGAAAATAAAATGAATGAATTGGGAAGAAATTAAAGAACAATATCAAAAGCAAAATTATTAAATGACTTAAAAATATAATGAGTAAATTGCTAAGTATAATGCAAATGAGCAACCTTTAAAATTACTTCTTAGACATGCTCTGATATGCTTTAAAATTAGACTTGCTCTGATACATCTTAAAATTTGACATGCTCTGATATACTGAACAATCAATTCTTAGACATGCATTGGTACACGTAATTATTAAACTTGCTCTGATACTAAAACTAAATAATCAAATAAGAATGAGAAAATTTTTCAAGATACAACTTGCTCTGATAACAAAAACAAATTTTCTCTCTAACACCTAAATCACATAATCAAATGAGCAAATTTTCAAATCATTAAGCAATGGACAAGTTACTTATGCTAATGAGCACATGTTTCACATTCCAAAAGAATCAATCTTCTTTTCAAGCAAATGGACTTATTAGTTGGTAGTAAATTTCCTTTTTATCTTCAGAACTACCTACAATGCATTTCATTCTTTTGAAAATTTATGCTCATTGATTCATAAATGCTTTTGTTCAAATGTTTTGTCATCATCAAAAAGGGGGAGATTGTTGTTTCCTAGATTGATTTTGATGATTATAAAGCGGTTAAAGGGGTACTAATATTTCTCACTTAAAAAAAGCCTTTTTTGCTCCTCAAAGGCAAAATGGTAATTTTATCAAAACCCTGATTTGATTATATCAAATGATAGAACAAAAGATTTGTGATCCAATGGTGAAAATTTTATTAATTTTGGACTTGTATGTTGAAAGATATGCATGATTGAAATTCATGAGTCGACCCATGAGTCGACTCATGGCACATGAGATGACTGGCACGCTGAATTTTCTGGCCGACACAGACTTGGCAAATTCTGTGAGTCGACCCATGAGTCGACCCCCAAGGCATGAGTCGACTCATGAGTCGACCTCTGTGGGTCTTTTTGCCAGTTTTACAGAACAATGAATCCTGTTCCCTTCTGTGATGTTTTTCCACAGAGGTTGACCCATGAGTCGACCCCCAGGCATGAGTCGACTCATGAGTCGACCCCTGTGATAGAATTTTTCTGCAACGGCTAGTTTTTAATCCATTTTAAGTACTTTTAATGCTCATTTAATGCGATCTAACGGCTCTTTTTCAGCTTAGAATGTTTTCCTCTATTTCTTAAAGCTATAAAAGGATCCAAAAGGTGGGAAACAAAAGGAGTTTTGGAAGAGTTAAGAAGAGCATTCAAGAGAGCATTCAAGAGCATTCAAAAGAGAGATTTTGAAAAAGGGTTTTTCAAGCCAACTTTTCAGCCCTAATCAAGAGTTCATTCAAAGCTTTGAAGAAGCTTTAAACCAAGCTCACCAACTCCTCAAGTGCACATTCAAGTCTCCAACCACTTTGAGAAAATCCGAAAAGGGTCTTCTTCTCTTGAGTAAAGTGTATTTAAAGTTATATTCGCTCATTAAAGGAGCTTTCTCTGTACTTGTTTGTGCTATAAATTATTTTACTCAGTTTGAGTGATTGTTTTTGTTTTGGAGGGGTTCCAAAATAAGGGAAGGTTGATCCGAACCTAGAATCGGAGTGTATTGGGTTGGCTTGTACCCAAGAAATAAGTGGTCTAGCTTGAAATAGCTAGAGTCAGAGTTTTCGACGTTTGTATTCGGGTTGAATACAAGATTAGTGGATTGGAATTCTCAAGTAGGAGCTTGGAGAGTGGATGTAGGTGCAAGGTTGGCACCGAACCACTATAAATCCTTTTATTTGTGGTGTGCATATTTGCTTCCCTTTAACTCTTCATTATTTTCTTGCATTCTTACTTTTAGCCATTAGTCCTGAATTAATTTAACTCTCCATATTCATTTAGCTATTGCCAAATATTTTTCATAAGTCATAAGTTAAGCTTAAAATTTTTAGAAACCCAATTCACCCCCCCCTCTTGGGTTGCATAGCTAGGCAACACATATCGAGCGGTGATTTCATCTGATCCGTGATTACCTCGAAAAAGATTATATCGAGATTAAGAGAGTCGACTCCACAGACAATGTGGCAGACCCACTGACAAAGCCATTAGGCCAGTAGAAGATCGAAGCCCACCTTGAGAAGATGGGACTTAGATATGTAGCCATTTGGCATTAGGTCAAATGGGAGTTTGTTAAATGTGTGTCCTAGATGCCAGATTGGATGACACATTTTTGTACAAATGTAAGGATAAATTTATAATTTTAACTATAAATGAATAAAAGGGTTATTCTACTATCACATTGTGTACATTATGTCTGTGATACATCCTTTGAGTTAGTAGGAATGTTAATTTATATTTTCAAAAGTTAAAAATTTAAGGCATGAATTTACATAACTAACTCATAAACAGCTCCTGACCATAGGATCATCATGAGGATGGTAATCGATCCGGAAGATTGGTGTACGATCGCTTTCTTAGGGTAGATGTGTCTTGAGTCTATGGTGTAGAGACACCAGAGCGAGAGTACAAGTATTCGTTGAGAATGAGAGTACTGAGCATGACCACCTCGAGCAGTCATAAGGAAGTCTACCTTCTCATCGATGACTAGCTCGATGCTGCAGCTGTGTATCTAGTTCTTCGACCTGAGGTACATCGATAGTTCACCTTGAGTATGTTATAGTTTGACTACACTATAACTCGGTCTCCTAGCCATTCGAAACTCTGAGGTGTATGTTGGCTGTAGCATATTCATTGTAGGAACCAGATTGCACCAAGATGGGATCTATCAACCTCGGTAGATAAGAGGAGTAGTCCTATGATGATCGAAAGATTGAGTCCTTAAACCCATGGCCATGGCAAAGTGAAATAATGAAAAAGAGTTTTTCATTAAGATTTCACATCAGATTTGGATCGATTGATTGATTCATATGAATGATGTTGGGTTTGACGAGTTCACCTTAACCCTAATTCAGTCGGGACTCATGATAGAAAAACTCAATTATACAGGTAGCTGCACCGAGAAGTTTATTTTCATTTCTGATGGGTTGCCACCATATACTGCTAGATGTCACTGGTGGATTTTGGGAGCAATTAGAATGATCTTGATAATCGATCATTCTAATTGTCTGAATCAAAAGAGTTCTGGTCCATCGAAAGGAGTTTCGATGATGTCGATGATGAGATCACGACATGTCTCATTACCATACGAAAATGAACATAACTGGATCACACAAACAAGAGTTAGGGTCTGGATGTCATCAATTGAGCTAGCCCAGTTCGATTGATTTAGATTAGATCCAATTAAGTTCAAGAAAATCGTGCTAGCACACGATTGAGCCTAACTTTTTTCTCGTATAATCTTTTCTATCTCAACTGAGCCAAATATGATTTGACTCACCCAGAGAACCTTGAAAAAGTTTCTCACAATCTGACTGGAGCCAGTCCAGCTCAGAAAGGACTTGTCTTAATTCATGAGATGAATTTGAGACAACACCTGCTAATTCCTGTCACCTGCCATTTTCATTTTAGGATATTGGTCAAACGTTGACCTATGAACCTTGGACTGAAGGCCACTTAGCAAGAGGTTATTGGAGAGTTTTTATGGAGTGTCCACCTGCTAATTTTACCCTCAAAGTGGGTGCCATAATCATATATGGCGTGCGCCCCAAATGGATAAGGATAGAGTCCCATGAGATGAGAACTCTGATCCCTTGATCAACTTGGACTGTGGGGCGCCAATCTCACTGTGCTTATCCAGTGTTGGTGCCAACAGTAGGAGGGATTGTGGGGATTCTTATCTGATATGATCAGATGACATCACTCCACCAATCAAAATTTTTTCAGAATTAATTGAAATTTCTGATTGGTCGAATGATGTGGCACTGCATGGTGCAGCAGGGTCTATTTAAACCCTGTTTGCGCCTAGGGTTTAGAGACTCTGCTCAATAACCAGCAAAAGCCTGAATCCTCTCCACTTCTCCACACCCCTCCGCTCCTCTCCCTCTCCTCTTCACGTCCAAGAGGTTGGGCATCCATCTGGTGCTTGTCCAAGGCGTGGTGGCTCTTTGATTAGAAGACTGCAGAGATTTATCGAGAAGCTGCTGCTCCAGCTTCAGAAGATCT
>NW_027332427.1:192500-201121 GCF_000442705.2 Elaeis guineensis
AGGGTACATCTGCACTGAACGTGATCGACTCCGGAGCTATCTCTACTATCAAGATTTGCTCTGATGGGATATGGGTATAAATGTCCCTCCAACCTGAGACTGCCATGGTGACTTGCAAGCAACTCACTGCACTTAGGCAGTGGACTACCTGAATTTCTAATTCAATGACGGAAGGCTGCTGGGTGTAGTCAAGTACTTGACTTGTCGGTGCGTATGTCAAGATGGGATTGACCACTCCAGTTCAGGAGCTGTGTACAGTCGTGTTTCAATTTAACAAAACCTTGATCAGGATAGTCCAAGTGAGGAGTCACAGGACTGATTGAGTTGAGCACGACTCGGATGATCTAATCAGGGTTGACAGTTTAACCCTAAGTCATCCTAAACACAGGGGTCAAAAGGGATGAATTATACAGTAACCATATTCATGTAGGTTCTGAGTGTTGTGATTGTGACTATTCGATCTATCCGAATGTCGGGTACCATTGCTAGATGGTCACTTCGATTAGTACAGGAATTGGTTCCTGTGCTACCGGCTTAGGTTCGAACCTACGAGGTAACACACATTAGAGGTTCCTATCTGATTTGATGGCTGATGAAGAGTCATAATATTCGTATACTATGAGTCCTACGTGTTTGGGACACTGTGATCGAGAATCAGGATTCTCTGATCACAAGTCCCACACATTTTGGGTGCCGGGGTCAAGAGTCCCACTGGTTTGGGACTCTTCGATCAAGGTTTCATATTGATAAACTTTGATACCCGATTGCCCATCGGATTTGGACTCAATATTTATGAGAGATTTTATTAGTGATTTTATCACTAATTAACTCAATTTGATTAAGTAATTATTTTTGGATCAAGTTTAATTGAATTGGATTCAGTTGGGTTTGACCCGATTAGGTTAAGAGTTGACCTAATCGTCGAGATGGTTTGGTCCCTGATTTGATCAGAGGTTGGGCTTAATCAATTCTTGATTTGATTAAGATTTTATTGAGCCTAATTAAGCCTAATTAAGTTGGGTTTAAATTAGTCTAATTGGGCCTAACTTATTTGGTGCAGTTAGGTTGGTTTAAATAATGAAACCACCTTGACCCAAACTCCCTACGCCACCTCACATCCACTGCGCCATTTGAATTCATGAGAAGGAATTTCTCATAAATTTTTCTCACGCAAACCCCTCCCCATGCCCATATTTGTGCACCATATGGATGGATAAAGCTGATTAGTTAACCATTCAAATTCAAAGTGTGTTTGAATTTGAATGGATAACTTATCTCTTGTGCCTTCATGCTTATCCATCTAGATTTCTCGTGAAATATTTCCATGCACAAAGAGTCCACTCCCTTCTCTTCTCACGCCATAAGTGGATAGGGATGAGTTGGTTTGCATTTGAATTCAAACTCGATTTGAATTCAAATGTGCAACCACTTATCTTTATCCTCTCACGCGGATAAGACACGTTCGACATTGTTTTAAAAAGAGGAGAAAGTTTGGGGTGTGCGTAGAATTTTTTGGAGAGAATGTTTGGGGCATGAGGAACCTTTCTGTGTGAGGTGAAGGTCCAAAACCTTTCAAGAGAAAAGAAAGAAAAGAAAGAAAAAAAGGCATAAAGTTTTTCTTAATGTACCCTAGGGTTTCAGCCTGGGATTCGGGAAGTGAGAAGGTGAGCTACGAGTGTCGTGAGCTCACCAAATTTTAGAGAGATCTTCAACATCCTCTCAAGCATGTCTGTTGATGATCCAGAGTATCCAAAGAATCGACAGACATCGATCGAAGAAGTTCGATCAGCATCGGCCATCGAAAGGGCTCTACAACGAGCTAGCACCCGTAAGGAGCCGATCAGATCGGGAGCCTCATATGGACGATCCACAGAGGTCAGACGTGCTGTGTGGCTGTATCGTGATGATCAGACTCTCCTGACAGTGATCAGATTGCGACAATCTACTACCCACACAAAGGTATTGTATTTTGAACATATTACAGTAAAGTGTTTACTGTTCAAATTTGAATTTCAAATTTAAATGCATGCATGCTGTATATCATATTTAAATCCTAGTGTAGGATAAATATATATTAATTAATTAGATTAATTAATATTTTTTACTGTAAAATTATAATTTTGAAAAAGTTTTAAAATTATCATTTTACCCCTGCACTGAATTTCACTTCAAATGGTATCAGAGCCAGGTTCTAAGATATGATATATGAATTTGTATGTGTAGATTAAGTTGTAATCTAAAAGTTTAAATTTAAAATTGAAATTTAAAATTTAAAATTTAAATTTTGAAAGTTGTTCAAAATTCAAAATTCAAAAGTTTGAAATTCAAAATTTGAAATTTGAATTTTAAAATTTGAAATTCAAAATTCAAAATTTAAAAATTTGAAATTCAAAATTCAAAATTTAAAATTTGGTTAAAATTTCAAATTTGAAATTCAAAATTTAAAATTCAAAATTTGAAATTTAAAAATTTAAAATTTGAAATTTTTTTGAAATTTGAAATTCAAAATTTAAAATTTGAAATTTAAAATTTAAAATTTAAATTTTGAAATTGATATATTTAGATATACTTGATCTAAGTAGCAAGTAATCGAATTGGATTGGTTGCCATGGCCATCCGATCATAGGAGAAAAGTAGGGTTTAAAGGCCCTCTCCTCCCATTCGATGGGATCTCCTATGGTGGTAGGGGTGCCGCTGTAATTATATCCCATGCAGATAAAGCAACGAAAAGACTTAATTATAAAGGTTTAATTATAAAATTTATCATGAATATGTTAGATTAGATCTAAAAGAATATTCATGATTTATTTTGATTGAGTTATTTTCTGTTATGTAATTAGCAATAGGATTGCTATTTATGAAATATGCTGATCTATTTGTGAAATGAGTCAACATATTTGGTGAACAAAAAATAAAACCTTTCAAATTTGAAAATTATTTTCGAAATGCCAAATCTGACCCATTAGCCCAAATACTTAATTAAAAGAATTAAGTGTTGTCAAGTTGGTCTAGAATTATGAATTAAGACCTAAGACAATTGCATAAATTTATGGATCAATGGGTTAGATAGATTAGGTCCATAATTAGGTTAGACCTAAGGTTAGCTTAAAGAAATGGACTAAATTAGAGTAATTGGTCAAATCTAATCAAAAGTTGAATTAGATTAGGTTAAGGACACTCTAGACTCAACTCCAATAGTTGTAGTTGAATGGATCCATATCTTTAACTAGACCATGATGGACTTAATTCAGGCTACGCGATAGAACCCTATTTACTAAGTTGATCAAATTAAAACTAATGAACCGGTTGGTGTCTAAGGTAAGTTCGGCAGTTTGACCAGTGGTTCTTATGTGGGAGCTACTCGCATTGATTGATCTCTGACGAGTTAATGGCTTATCCCCACCACTGATCTCACTTACCTGGCTAACCTGGTGAGTTAGGTTTTGATTAGATCACTTGGTGATTAGGGCTTACCCATGTCATTAGGTAAATCAGTGTGGCTGATTTAGGTGCTCCTAATGCCAGCTTTAATTAAATCCTTTTAATCTGACTTGGTAAAGTCAGTGGGAGGATTGAAATTAGCTGGTTAATTTCTTCTCTTCTATTCTTTAATAAAATCTTAAAATTATTAGGTCCCTAAAATGATTAAGTTATAGTGATAACTAAGTCATAGCCTCCCATTAAGTGAGTGATAATGAGTCCATTAGTTTAATAATCATTGGAGGCCCAAAGGCCTGGTGCTTATTGGCTAATGAAATTATCATTCATAGTATGATAATTTGGTTTGAGTCTTTCTGATGGTGGTCAGGTTGGCCGACCAAAGTTGAGCCTGATCATTTATAGGTCTGATTCATCAAATCAAGTCATGTTAATGGTTGGACCTAACCAGATCTTTTTAGTGAAGGACAAAGCCTACTGATTAGGTTCTGGGGCAAAATTGATTACTAAAAGTTGTTTAGAGAACAACTGGTTATGAACCTACCCACAGATGCACATGGGTTGACCAACCAAAGTTGGGCTCGTGTGTAGTCTGTGTGGATTCTAGTACCCACTAAAAAATTAAAGTAATTCTTCGAATTGGAGGTTGAGGCTACAAGTTCGTAAAAATATTGGGAGAAACTTTAGATTAAAGTCCAAGTCTTTAGTATTAATAATTTATGTACTAATAGAAGTCTGGTTTTTCTTTATGCAGCTATGGCCACTACTCTGTCACTCCGATCATTATTAGATAATGACAAGCTCATGGGATCAAATTTCGATAGCTGGTATCAAAAATTAAAAAATCATCCTTGAGCATGAGTGGATCCTTTATGTAGTAACGGATCCTGCACCCGAGGAGCCAGCCCCAAACACGAGAGGGATGGTCCGAGACACTTACCAGAAGTGGCTCAACAACCGCACCACCGTTCGGTGCACAATGCTGGCGGCAATGAATGATGAGTTCAACCGCAGGTTTGAGAATGCCCAGCCGCAGGAGATGCTTCAAATGTTGAGCGACTCCTTTGGCACGCCTGACGACGTTGAAAGGCAAAAACTAATTATGCCATTTTCAATGCTCGGATGAGGGATGGGGCCTCAGTCACCGATCATGTATTGTATATGATCAAAATGATTGAGCATTAAGTAAACTGGGCTTTTCCTTGCACGAGCAGCTCGGCTAAGGATGCGATCCTTAATTCATTGCCCAAGTCCTTCCTCCCCTTTCTTACTCATTTTCGAATGACAAAGCCTGCAGTGAACTACCACGGCTTGTTGGGGTTGCTGCAGAACTTTGAGAAGGACCACCACTTCATAAGGAGTCGGTGAATGTTGTGGGAGGGTCTTTTCTGGTCATCGACCCTTTAAGAAAGGGAAGAAGAATAAGAAGAAGAAGAAAAGAGGGTGCAGCGCATGCTGGACGTCTGCAAGGGTCAGACCAAGAAGCGGAAGCCTGATCAGAGCCAGATGGAATACTTCTTTTGCAAGAAGCAAGACACTGGAAGAGGAAATGTCCTCTATACATTGCCTCCTTGGACCCAAACAGGCCGAAGAAGAAGCAAGTAATTATATGATAAACCTTGCAACTTTTCCATTTGTGATACTACTGCCTGGGTATTGAATACCAGAAGCCCTTATCATATTTGCAATTCGATGCAGGGTCTGCAGGTAGTAGGAGATTTGATGAAGGCGATGTGGGAAAATTCAGTGCAGGGATAAAATGGTAATTTTAAAATTTTTTCAAATTATGATTTTACAGTAGAAAATATTAATTAATCTAATTAATTAACATAAATTTATCTACACTAGGATCTAAATATGATATATAGCATGCATTCATTTAAATTTAAAATTCAAATTCGAACAGTAAACACTTTACTGTAATGTGTTCAGAACACAATACCTTTGTGCGGGTAGTAGATCGTCGCAATCTGATCTCCGTTAGGAGAGTTTGATCATCGCGATGCAGCCACACAGCGTGTCTGGCCTCTGCGAATCCACATGAAGTTTCTGATCTAATCGACTCCTCACGATTGCTAGCTCGTTGTAGAGCCCTTTTGACGGTCGATGCTGATCGAACTCCTTCGATCGATGTCTGTCGATTCTTCAGATGCTCTGGATCGTCAACAGATGTGCTTGAGAGGATGTTGAAGATCTCCTTAAGATTTTATGGCGCTCACGATATTCGTAGCTCACTTTCTCACTTTCGAACCCCAGGCTTAAAACTCTAGGGAACTCACCGAAAACCTTGCACCCACTTTTCTTTCTTTTCTTTCTTTTTCTCTTGGAAGGATATGGACTTCCTTCTCATGCACAAGACTTCCTCACGCCCCAGAATTTTTCTCCAAAAATCTTCTTCCTACACGCCCACATTTCTCCTCCTTTTATAACAACGTCAAACGTCTTATCCAAAAGAAAAGATAAAGATGAGTTAATTATACATTTGGAATTCAAATCAAATTTGAATTCAAATAGACACCAACTCATCCCTTATCCACTAAAGGCGTGAGGCATGGCTTAAATTGTGTATGAAGTAATTTTAAGAGAAACATTTTTTCAATGTAATAAATGGGAGTGATTAAAAAAGAGATAAGGCGCAAAGATTTATTGCCCATTCAAATTCAAACATTATTTTGAATTTAAATGGCCAACCAATCATCCTATCCATTCAATTGGCACATTAAAGTGGGGCATGGAGAGGCTTGGCATGAGGAAAAAAATCATGAGAAGTTCCTTCTCATAAATTCAAATGGGTGCAATGGAAGTGAGGTGGCGCATGGAGATTGGGTCAAGGAATGGTTTCATTATTTAAACCAACCTAATTGAACCAAATAAGTTAGTCCAATTAGACTAATTTAAACCTAACTTAATTAAGACTTAATTAGGCTCAATAAAATTCTAATTAAATCAGGAATTGACTAAGCCCAATCCTTGATCAAATCAGGGACCAAACCATCTTGACGATTAGGTCAACTCTTAACCTAATCGGGTCAAACCCAACTGAATCCAATTCAATTGGACTTGATCCAAAAATAATTACTCAATCAAATTGAGTTAATTAGTGATCAAATCACTAATAAAACTTTCATAAATACTTTGTACAAATTCGATGGGCAATCGGGCATCAGAATTCATCGATATGTAACCCTGATCGAAAAGTCCCAACCAGTGGGACTCTTGACCCCGATACCATAATGTGTGAAACTCGTGGTCAGAGAATCTTGATTCTTGATCACTGAGCCCCAAACATATAGAATTCTACACCAGCCATCAGATCAGATAGGAACCTCTAATGTGTGTGACCCCACAGGTTCGAACCTAAGTCGGTAGCACAGGAACCAATTCCTGTACTAATCGAAGTGACCATCTAGCAATGGTACCTGACATCCAGATAGGTCGAAGAGTCGCAATCGCAACACTCAGAACCTACATAAATATGGTTACTATATAATTCATCCTTTTGACCTCTGTGTTTAGGACGACTCAGGGTTAAACTGTCAACCCTGATCAGATCATCCGAATCGTGCTCAACTCAAACAGTCCTGTGACTCCTCACAAGGACTACCCTAGCCAAGGTTTTGCTAAATTGAAACATGACTGTACACAGCTCCTAAACTGGAATGGTCAATCCCATCTTGACACACGCACTGACAAGTCAAGTACTTGACTACACCCAGCAGCCTTCCATCACTGAATTAAAAATTCAGGTAGTCCAGTGCCTAAGTGTAGTGAGTTGCTTGCAAGTCACCATGGCGGTCTCAGGTCGGAGGGATATTTATACCCATATTCCATCAGAGCAAATCTTGACAGCAGAAATAGCTTCGGAGTTGTCACGTTCAGTGCAGATGTACCCTTACATCTCACCTGTATGCCATACCAATGTCTCCCACTCATTGGTTAAAAGGACAACCAACCTATATGGCATACAACAACCTATGCTTAATAAACGTTGTCATCCTTAGTAACAACGTATTATTTGGTCGCGAATAGATTTAAGGACTAAATAACAAATCCTCCTTTGTCGAGTCTAAATAGTCCTAAAGACTTCACCACATAGGAGTTCATTAGAAGATAAATATTTTGTGATGAAAAATATCAAAATAATTTTTATTAATTCATAATTCATGTACAAATATAAAAATGAGCACAACCGTCAACAGGCTGACGATTGGCTTTGGACACTATTCCCAACAATCTCCACTTAGCCTAAAGTCAATCGGTGCAGTATCTAATACCATCTTCGACTTGTAGTTGTCGAACTCTTTCACCGCAATGGCTTTAGTGAATGGGTCAGCCAGGTTCTCCTTTCCATCGATCTTCTGAAGATCGACGTCACCTCGATCCATAATTTCCCGGATAAGTGGTAGGGTGCAGAATATGCTTCGTCTGTTGGTGTGCCTTTGGTTCCTTCACCTGAGCAATGGCTCCAGAGTTGTCAAGTAGAGCAGAACTGGACCAACAAGGGACGGTGCTACTCCGAGCTCGGTGATGAATTTCCTCAGCCACACCGCTTCTTTGGCAGCATCTGATGCAGCGACATACTCTACCTCGCAAACTGAATCAGCCACTGTGTGCTGCTTGGAACTTTTCCAGCAGATAGCCCCACCATTAAGGGTAAAAAATAAATTCTGACACACTTTTGCTGTCATCGTGATCAGACTGAAAATTAGAGTTTGTAAATCCTATAAGTCTCAAGTCTGATTCACCATAAACAAACCACTGGTCCTTAGTATTTTTAAATACTTCAGGATGGTTTTAACAACCTTCCAGTGATTCTCCCTGGATCAGATTGATATCTACTCACTACCCTAGTGAGTATGCTACATCTGGTCGTGTACATATCATGACATATATGATAGATCCCACTATCGAAGCATATAGATCCTACCCATACGCTCTCTCTCTTGAGGTGTTGTCGGACAATCTCTCTTCGAGAGAGAAATTTCATGGCCTATCGAAAGATAGCCTTTCTTGAAATTCTCCATGCTGAACCTCTTCAGCATAGTATCAATGTACGTGGACTGAGATAAACCAAGCAACCTTTATATCTATCCTATAGATCCTCATCCCTAGGATGTAGGAAGCTTCTCCCAGATCCTTCATGGAGAACTGTGACGATAGCCAAATCTTTATTCCCTGTAATG